>NW_027444512.1:0-218871 GCF_048569485.1 Anomaloglossus baeobatrachus | reverse complement strand
TCCCGGGGCCACGCACCGGACTCCCCCAGGGAGACCACCAGAGCGAACCCCTGTACAGGGACTGTCCGGCAATCAACCCTGGAAGGCCTAAATGTGCGGCAGCCGGTACACAAGGGGCAAGTGGTATAGTCCAGGAGTGTCCGTACGGGATGATTGTCCAGAGTGGTTACGAACCGGGCAGAGTGCTGATCAAAGACGGCAGACGGAGTCCGGGCACAGCTTGAAGAAAACCGGGTATGGTCCAGAGTCGGTCGGTAGAGTTTCAGGAGAATCCAAGGCAATCAGGAAGTAGAAACAGCAAAGCAGGAGCACACAGCAAGCAGTATACTCAGGCACTGGACTGGGCTGAGAGGCGGCCTTTTAAGCAGCTGGACAGGAAGTAGGGCAACAGAACCTTAAACTCCATGTTAACTGAGGGCAAGCTCATTCAAAAGAGAACTGGAAAACCTGGAAACCTGACAGTCGTGTTTACTGGCTGAGTGAGTACCTCCGTGCCGTGTGGCACAGCGCTGCCCCTGAACCTCCACAGGCCCCGACCCGCCTGTCCACCATTCCAATCCCATCACTGGGCCCCGGGAGCACCACAACCCCTACCCACGGAGGGGCACATCAACAACTGGCTGCTCCATATCATCACTCCCGGGCTCCCCATACAGAGCAGCGGTGGTGTTAACAAATCACCACAACCGTGGGTGGTGTCACGGACAATAAACTATCCCAAAACACCCAATCCCCTTTCCGCTCACGGGCGAGGAGCGCCGCTCGAGTCCCTGGGATCCGGCCCATCGCTCGAGCCACCGAGCAGCAGAGGCCGCAGCAGCAGCGGCAGCCGAACCCGAGCAGTAGGGAGAGCGCGGCGTCCCCTCCTCCGCCCGCGACAACTTGGCGTCACGAACAGGATCTTACCGCTCTGCCGTTGGGTAGAGGTGCGCCTTGTGACCGCCGGAAATGTCCGGCCGGAAAATTTCGGAAGTTGCCATCTTTGGCGCGAAAAGTTCCCGCTCGAGCGTCTTCTCGAGTAGCAGAGGCCAAAACCCCACCCCGATAGAGGAGGGGCCGGAAAGAGGCTAAGGGGGACGGAAACAAGATGTCTGCGCCCGACGGAGCCTCTGGAGGAGCGGTGGTCGCAGCCGCAGTGGCACCCGTGGATGGGAATGGGCCTGCCCAGGTCCCGGCCGCGCTGGCGGGAGGTGCCGCGGCCCCCGCGCTCGCTCAGGTGATGCCGTTCTCCTTGCCCTATGCGCCCGGAGCTACCTGGCTACCGCAGTATGACGGGAAACCTGATGCTTTACAGGTCTTCCGGAAAAAGCTGAACCTGTTGCTAGAACTGTACCCCCTGACCGATAAGCAACGTGCAGCGGTAGTGCTGGGCCAGTTAACCGGTGCGGCTGAGCAGGAAGCGGAGACCTGGGCCGAGGGGGACCGGCTCTCTGTAGCCACCATCTTTGAGAAGCTACAGACTGCCTTTGAGACCCGGACTGAAGCTGAGCTGAGGATGCAGTTTTACCAGTGCCGGCAACGGGCTGTGGATAGCATTCGGGACTATGCTTTACGTCTGCAAACCGCCCTCCGCACGCTAAAGCGGGTGAAGCCTATCAATGAGGCGGACAGCAACAAGATGTTAGTAGAGCAATTTGTGCAGGGGATGAGATCCCCTGAGGATCGCAAACAACTCCGGCTCTGGGCCCTAGAACACCCTGATGTGGACTTTGCCGTGTTGAAGGAACGGGCCATTAAGGCACTGCAGCCCCCAGCTTCAGAAATCTTGGAGCCAGCCCCGTGGCCCATTGAGATGGCCCCCGTTGTGGTGGCCCCTGCCCTACCAACCTCTCCAATACCTACAGCCCCAAGCAGCACGATGGAGGAACTGGCAGCCCAGGTCCGTCGCATGGACGGAGACCTCGCCAAGATTCTTGCTGCACTCCAACCTTTGACCAGATCTCAGCCTCCAGCACAGATACAGCTTGCCGACATCCCTGAGGATGTCCCCTGGATGCAGCGGAGATGTGCTAACAACCCGCGGAGCAGACCTCCAACCTGCTACAAGTGCCGTAAGCCTGGGCATTACTTCCGACAGTGCCCATTAAACGAGCAACCCCTGGGGCCCCGGGCCAGTCCTCAGGAGTAGAACCCCGTGGCCCCCCAGACTGGCGGGACCGGTATATCGGGGCCCGGCCCATCATCCCCGTGGCTGTGGACGGCATACCGGTGATGGCTCTCTTGGACACTGGATCACAGGTAACCACCATACCATACACATTGTACCAGCGGTATTGGGGGATAGACGAGCTGGCACCCCCAGATACTAGTATAACGCTAATTGCTGCTAATGGACTCCCATTGACCCAAGTGGGGTATAAACAGGTGGCTATGACAGTGGGGCAAGCTGAACTGCAACACCAGGGTATGATTGTGATCATGAATGAACCCAGTGATCATAACCCGAAGATAGTGCTAGGAACCAATGTGATGGAGCACTGTATGGGTGATGTGTTGGCGCTACTGCAACAGCTGGCCGCCACGGCGGCGGGGAGCCGACAGAGAGCTGTGCAGCGTGAGATCCGAGCCTTGATGTACCGCCAGCATGTAAACTCAACAGGAGGAGAGATTGGTGGAGTGAGAGTGATGGATGTTGCTCCGTTGATTGTGCCCCCTAGGAGTGAGATGATGATTTGGTGTAGGGCCTCAGGGGCGTGACTACCCTGCCATGATGGAGCCCATACCCTCCGAGCACTGGCCCACTGGAATGGACGCCCGAGGGGTGGTAGACGTAAAGAAGGGGAGAGTGCCCGTGAGGGTGCTGAACTGTGGGGAGGAAGAAGTCAGGCTTCCCCGGTATGCCACCATTGCCAAGCTGCTCACCCTGGATCCCCACACCATCCACGAGGCCATTCCCTCAGTCTCCCCACCTACTACCAGCACTCCCCCGCCTCATGGGGAGGTAAATGAGTGGCACCAACAGCTACACGTGGGCACTGATGATACCCCTACACATCACAAAGCAGGGGTATACAGGGTGGTGCGGGAGTATGAACAGGTTTTCAGCAAACATCCACTAGACTTTGGGCAGATCAAAGGGGTCCAACACCACATCTCCACCGGTGAACACCCCCCTATCAAAGAGAGGTTCAGGCCTATTCCCCCTGCGCATTACCAGTGTGCCAAAGATATGTTGAGGAATATGAAGGAGGCAGGGGTTATTCGGGACAGCTGTAGTCCCTGGGCCGCTCCGTTGGTACTGGTCAAGAAGAAGGATGGTACCATGCGGATGTGTGTGGACTACCGGAAGATTAATCAGATAACACATAAAGATGCCTACCCACTGCCCCGTATTGAAGAGTCTTTGGCCGCACTGAGAACCGCAAATTACTTCTCTACCCTTGACCTCACCAGTGGGTACTGGCAAGTGGCAGTGGCCCCGGAAGACCGGGAGAAAACCGCTTTCACCACCCCAATGGGGCTCTGTGAATTCAATAGTATGCCGTTTGGGCTGTGCAATGCCCCTGGAACCTTCCAACGGCTGATGGAGTGCTGTCTGGGACATCTGAACTTCGAGACCGTCCTGTTATACCTGGATGATGTGATTGTGTACTCTCAGACGTATGAAGCCCATCTGGAGCACCTAGCCGAGGTGTTCGCGTCCCTTGCCAAATACGGGATGAAGTTGAAGCCCTCCAAGTGCCACCTGCTGAAACCCAGAATGCAATACCTGGGGCATGTGGTGAGTGCGGAAGGTGTCGCCCCCGACCCTGAGAAGATCACTGCCATCCGGGACTGGCCAAGACCAACCACCGTGAGGGAAGTAAGGCAGTTTTTGGGTCTGGTGGGATACTACCGGCGCTTCATCAAGGGGTACACGAAGATGGTTGCTCCCATGCAAGACCTCCTTGTGGGACAGACCAAAGGTGGTAGACCCATCGGAGCCCCACTGGTGTGGGAGGACAGGCATGAGGAATCCTTCCGTCAGCTGAAAGCGGCCTTGACTGGAGAAGAGGTCCTAGCGTACCCTGACTACGGCTGCCCATTCATCCTCTACACAGACGCCAGCAATGTGGGTTTGGGGGGCAGTCCTGTCCCAGGTCCAGGAAGGAAAGGAGAAGGTGATTGCATATGCTAGTCGAAAACTCCGGCCGACTGAAAGGAACCCTGAGAACTACAGCTCCTTCAAGCTCGAGCTCCTGGCACTGGTGTGGGCTATCACCGAGCGGTTCCGCCACTACTTGGCCGCAGCCAAGTTCACCGCCTTCACGGATAACAATCCGTTGACTCACCTGGACACGGCCAAGCTGGGCGCGTTGGAGCAGCGGTGGGTGGCCAGACTAGCCAACTATGACTTCACCATCAAATACAGGGCCGGTCGTGTCAACATTAATGCTGATGCCCTCTCTCGGATGCCCAACTTGTCAGAAGGTGGGTGCGAGGATGATGACCTCGAGGAGATCGAGTTGCCTGCATGCCACCGGCCACCAACTGAGAAGGTACATGTCCACCAACAACGGGTGAACCTGGATCCGCTGCACAGTCAGGAGTGGCAGGAAGCTCAAAATCAGGCGCCCGCTGCAAGGCGCTGCTGGGATGGACCCTGCCGCCCCAGCTGAAGCCCAACGCTTGTGGAAGGAACGGACCCGGCTGTGTCTACATCAGGGGAGGTTGTACTGTGAGCTGATCAACCCGAAGACCCATGAGAAAATCCACCAGTTGGTTATTCCCCTAGCTGATGTACCCACTGTTCTGCAGGGCAAGGCGTACCATGATGGTGCCGGCCACTTCGGGTGGAAGAAGCTGGAGATGCTGTTGATGGAGCGGTTCTATTGGAGTGGGATGCGGGAGTCGGTAGAGGCCTGGTGTCGAGAGTGCGGTCCTTGTACGTTGAGGAGGAAGGATGAAGCCAGCCAGAAGGCTCCCCTACGCCCGATCGTTACACACCAACCGCTGGAGCTGGTCGCCTTGGACCATGTAAAGCTCACCCCCAGCCGAAGTGGGTACACTTACGCTCTGACCATAGTAGATCATTACTCTCGGTTCCTGGTGGTTGTCCCGGTCAAGGACTTAACCGGCCGTACCGCCGCTAGAGCGTTCCAAGCTTACTTCTGTCGACCCCATGGATACCCTGAGAAGGTGCTTACCGACCAAGGTCCAGCCTTTGAGGCGGAGCTGTTCCAGGAGTTCTGTCAGCTGTACGGCTGCAAGAAGATCCGGACCACACCTTACCATGCCCAGAACAACGGTATGTGTGAGAAGATGAACCATCTGGTCCTTGGCCTCCTCAAAACGTTGCCGTTGGAGGAGCGGAACCTGCCTGACTTGGTCGATATGTACAACAATATCCCGTCTAGCTCAACGAAGTGCACCCCAGCGTATCTGATGAGGGCTCGGCCTGGCCGACTGCCGGTGGACCTGGAAATGGGACTGGAAGCCCCAGAGACACTCCCCTCAACGGCTGAATGGGACACCCGGCGGAGGGTGCAGTACCGACAGATTCAGGAGTATGTGGAGAAGAACCTAAGTCGGAGTCGAGAACAACAGGAGCAGCGCTTCAATCAGAAAGCGTCTGCGGGCCCTTTCCAGCCTGGAGATGTGGTGTTAAAGCGGAAGAAAAAAACCCAGAAGCTGGATGATCAATGGGAACAAATCCCATACGTCATCCAACCCACAGGATGGGAAGATGGAAAGGCCTACCAGATCAGTCGTGACCAAGGGGGCACCTTGGCCACGGTTTCCCGGGACCATCTGAAAAGGTGCCCACCAGCATTGAGGGCGATGGCTGAAGTACCAGCTCCTCCACCAGCAGAGAAGGCAAAAGAGGTGATCCACACTGTGATGGGTGACTTCCCAGCAGACTGGCCTACACAGAACGGCGCGGTGATTCTTCCAGTGATACTGTTCCCACAACCTGTGGATGAAGAAGTGGTGGAAGCGGTCAACCGTGAGCCAGAACTAGTGCCAGTGCCCAGGGATGAACCTGTGCCCAGCTCCCCTATGCCTCCGCCTGCCCCACACGATAGCCGGGAGGAGGAACCGATTGTTCCCTCTGCCCCACTGCCTAGCCTCACTGACACCGGACCCCGGAGGTCCACCCGTCCCAACCTAGGTAGGCCCCCACTTAGGTACAGGGAAACCGTTCTTTAAAAGGGGGAGGGGAAAGAAAACAGGTGTGTTTTAAGTGTGTTTGTTTGAAAGTTTGACGAAAAATGAGAAATTGATAACCGAACAGTAACCTGATTGTCTGCAAACTGTGATTTGGAAACCGGCCGTTGCCGGCACCGTTGTCCCCGTGGGGACCGTTTGAAAGTTTGCATGAGGAACTGCTCATGGACAAGCCCGTGAACTTGCAGGGCAACCACAAACGTTAAGTGGCTTGTAAATAAATTGAGTTACTGGTACCGTTTCCGCAATTACCGCCTCCGGAGAGGCAGGTTGGAGGGAGGGCCCACAGCAGAGCAGGCTGGGGCCCAGCCACCACAGGAACCGGTGGCTACCCTCTGGAGGGGAAGGACAGATCCCGCTCGGGTAACTTGTGCTGGACTAGGGTCAAGGGGTGCTGCCTGGGCTTTAGGGGCAGCATCAGGGCCAGGTTACTTGGGTGGGAGAGAGCGGAGACCGTAACCGTTAACCGTTTTAAAGTTTGCAACTTTTAAGCACTGAACCTCCCGATGTGGGATGATGCCATAAATTATAAATGTAAATATGTTACCGTTTTCCCTATCTTTTACAGAAAAAAACAAAAGGAAAATAAAACCGGTGTTGGACGGGCAGCCCGAGGACAGTCTGCGTTTTGCTAAGGGGGAATGTGACGCCCTGGGCAAGCCAGGGGTCACAGGTCACAACACCACATGCACCCCACATTCCCTGCAGGTACACCTAGCTAACCCAAAATCCTTGTTGCCCTCCTCCAGGGGCTGATGTCCACACCAGGGGGTGGGCCAGGCGGTTGGCTCCGCCCACCGAGGAGTTCACAGCCCTGGAGGCGGGAAGAACCAGGCAGTTTAGCTCAGGCAGAGCTTGAGTGAGGAAGCAAGTGGAGAACAGTTGAGTTTAGGAAGTGAAAGTAGAAGGAGGTGAAGTGGTAGAGGAGCTTAGGAGAGAAGCTGAAGTAAAGTGAAAAGAAACAGTTTGTAAAGCCTGAAGTTGGTCCGGGTGTGTGCCCCGGACTGTGACAGCAAGGTCAGCAGACGGCGGTGATAGTCTGCAGGGGGACTGCTCGGAGGTTGCTGGAAGGACCGCGGACGGGTAGTGACCCGGCGGTACCGGAGCAGTATACGAAGAACAGTCAGCACCAGGGCAGGGGCCTTTCGGATCCCGGCAAGGCTAGGAGTCGCCATAATTTGCCAAATCCGTCAGTGAAGGGGACCTCTGTCTCCTAACAACCAAGTCCCGATTGAAGGCAACAGTCCGACCATTGAGGGGAGACACCGCCACCGCCAAGGCACCAGTTTCCCAGGGCCAGCGCCTGCGGGCAAGAGAGAGGCTCCTCCGGCCCAGATTGAAGCCGGGGAGCGGGTAACCGGTGGGGACCCATCGCTACCAAAGAGACTTTACATAGGTGCAGGGAAGAGACCGTCATCGCTAACTGCAGGGAGCCGCAGCACCGTAGCCGTCCGAGGGACCCGTCCAACCAGCCGTTTGTTTACCGAGAACTGTGTCGTGTTTACTGGCTGAGTGAGTACCTCCGTGCCGTGCGGCACAGCGCTGCCCCTGCGCCCCTGCACCTCCACAGGCCCCAGACCCGCCTGTCCACCATTCCAATCCCATCACTGGGCCCCGGGAGCACCACAACCCCTACCCACGGAGGGGCACATCAACAACTGGCTGCTCCATATCATCACTCCCGGGCTCCCCATACAGAGCAGCGGTGGTGTTAACAAATCACCACAACCGTGGGTGGCGTCACGGACAATAAACTATCCCAAAACACCCAATCCCCTTTTCACTCACGGGCGAGGAGCGCCGCTCGAGTCCCCGGGATCCGGCCCATCGCTCGAGCCACCGAGCAGCAGAGGCCGCAGCAGCAGTGGCAGCCGGACCCGAGCAGTAGGGAGAGCGCGGCGTCCCCTCCTCCACCCGCGACACGTGCATGTGGCAGAGCATTTTGTGTGTGCATGTAGCAGTGCATTGTGTGTGCGTGCATGGCAGAGCATTATGTGTGCGTGCATGGCAGAGCATTGTGTGTGTGCCTGGCAGAGCATTGTGTGTGCGTGCGTGTGGCAGAGCATTTTGTGTGCGCATGCATGTGGCAGAGCATTTTGTGTGCGCATGCGTGTGGCAGTGCATTGTGTGTGCGTGCGTGGCAGTGCATTGTGTCAGCGTGCATGGCAGAGCATTGTGTCAGCGTGCATGGCAGAGCATTGTGTGTGCGTGCCTGGCAGAGCATTGTGTGTGTGTGCCTGGCAGAGCATTGTGTGTGCGTGCATGTGGCAGAGCATTTTGTGCCTGCATGGGGCAGACCATTTTGTGCGTGCGTGTGGCAGAGCATTTTGTGTGCGCAGGCGTGTGGCAGTGCATTGTGTGTGTGTGCGTGGCAGTGCATTGTGTCAGCGTGCATGGCAGAGCATTGTGTCAGCGTGCATGGCAGAGCATTGTGTGTGCGTGCCTGGCAGAGCATTGTGTGTGTGTGCCTGGCAGAGCATTGTGTGTGCGTGCATGTGGCAGAGCATTTTGTGCCTGCATGGGGCAGACCATTTTGTGCGTGCGTGTGGCAGAGCATTTTGTGTGCGCATGCGTGTGGCAGTGCATTGTGTGTGTGTGCGTGGCAGTGCATTGTGTCAGCGTGCATGGCAGAGCATTGTGTCAGCGTGCATGGCAGAGCATTTTGTGCGTGCCTGGCAGAGCATTGTGTGTGCGTGCATGTGGCAGAGCATTTTGTGCGTGCATGTGGCAGAGCATTTTGTGCATGCATGGTGCAGAGCATTTTGTGTGTGCGTGCATGGCAAAGTATTGTGTGTGCGTGCGTGGCAGAGTATTGTGTGTGCGTGCGTGGCAGAGCATTGTGTGTGTGCATGTGGCAGAGCATTGTGTGTGCGTGCGTGGCAGAGCATTGCGGGCGTGTGGCAGAGCATTTCAGGTGGTTCTGAATGCAGAGCATTGCACAGTCATGCTGCTCGGTCACACACACAGTAAATACACAGTGTACACACGGTATATAGTATATACAAACAGTGTTTAGTATATACACTCAATACACGGTATATATTATATACACACGCTGGCTCCGCCTCCCTCATGCTGCTCGGTCACACACACAGTATATACACACTGTACACACGGTATATAGTATATACACACAGTATATAGTATATAACACAGTACACGGTATATAGTATATACACAAGCTGGCTCCGCTGCCCTCATGCTGGGTGCTGTCACACACACAGTATATACACAGTGTACACACACACTGTGTGCGTCCGTGTGGCAGAGCATTGCGGGTAGGCGTGCATGTGGCAGAGCATTGCTGGACTTGGGCGTGCAGAGCGTTATGTGGGGAGCACTATGCAGCTGTCCTTGGTGACACTTTAGACAGTTGTGGTCACCAACAAAATGGCTCTGCACGGTGTCCCTACACTACATTCTCTCTTATCTGTTGGAAACGTCCGGATTGGGAGGGGGAGGTGATATCACACACAAGAGAGCAGATTCTGCCCACTTTTACTGCAGCTGTAATCCAGGCTTTTTCTACAGTGGGATTTCTGTAGGATTTCAGCAGCTGCTTCCCCTAGTGTTTAACAGTGGAAAATATCAAACTTTTTATTTTCTTTTTATACTTTGCTCAATTAAAAACAAATAATAATATTTAAACAAAACATTAAAACATTAATACTTTACATTTTTTCAGGTTTTTTTTTGGGCACGACACCTTCCATTTAAAGTTTGGAGTAACCGACACTGGTTGGTCACATAAAGCCTTTTTCAACCGTTGAAAGGCTTCCTCTGCTTCTGCATTCCACTTTATTGAGACAGAGTTTGACCCCTTGGTAAGATCTGTGAGTGGGGCTGCGATGGTAGCAACATTTTTGATGAACCGCTGGTAATAACCAACAATCCCCAAAAAGGCTCTGACCTGTCTTTTGGTGACTGGTTGTGGCCAATTCTGAATGGCGTCCACTTTTTTTAGCCTGAGGTTTTATAACTCCCCTACCAATCATGTATCCCAGATAGCGAGCTTCTTCCAACCCCAATGTACACTTCTTGGGATTGGCAGTCAACCTGGCAGCCCTTAGAGAGTGCAAGACAGCTTGTACCTTCGGCAAATGAGTTTCCCAGTTATCACTAAAGATAATGATATCGTCCAAATATGCGGCTGCATACTGGACACGGGGCTTTAGGATGATATCCATTAGTCTTTGGAAGGTGGCTTGGGCTCCATGCAACCCAAATGGCATATCCCGATACTGGAACAGTCCCTGTGGCATAACAAAGGCAGTTTTCTCTTTGGCCGAGTCAGTGAGGGGAATCTGCCAATAACCTTTTGTTAAGTCAATAGTGGATATGTATCTGGCTGAACCTAGTCTCTCTATAAGTTCATCAACTCTTGGCATGGAGTAGGCATCGAATTTTGATACCTCATTTAACTTACGAAAATCATTACAATTCCGGCTAGTCCCATCGGGCTTGGGCACCAGCAGGATAGGACTAGCCCACTCACTCCGGGACTCCTCAATAACCCGAGCACCAGCATTTTCTTTACTTCCTGGGCAATGGCTTGTCTTTGAGCCTCAGGAATTCGATATGGTTTTAACCGTACTCATGTCTGAGGGTCGGTGACAATGTCATGTTTAATTAGGTGAGCATGGCCGGGTAGTTCTGAAAAAATATCTGCATTTCTCTGTACGAACTCCTTGGTTTCTTGTATTTGGGTCTTGGATAGCGTGTCTGCAATACCCACCTCTGGCGGTACTATCTGGGGGTCACTTACCTCAGATATTGGTGCCACTCGAGGACCACTATCAAGGGTAGTCCCCACTACCAAACTCTCCCTGTCCCGCCAGAACTTAAGCAACTTTATGTGGTAGATTTGTTGGGGTTTTCTCTTGTCTGGTTGGTGTACCTTATAATTCACTTCACCTATTCTTTTCAGCTCCTCATATGACCCCTGCCATTTTTGCATAAAATTTATCTTCTACAGTAGGTACCAACACTAACACCCGATCCCCGGGTTGAAAAACTCGTGTTTTAGCTGCCCGGTTGTACACCCTGCTTTGGGCATGTTGTGCGCGCTCCAAACATTCTTTGACTATTGGCATAACTGCCGCAATTCTGTCCTGCATGAGTGTTATATGTTCAACTACACTGCAGTAAGGAGTCACCTCTTGCTCCCAAATCTCCTTGGCAATATCCAACAGGCCTCTGGGACACCGCCTATAGACCAATTCAAAAGGTGAAAGGCCCGTGGAGGATTGGGATACCTCTCGTATGGCGAAGAAGAGATATGGCAGGAGAGCATCTCAATCCCTCCCGTCTTTATCCACCACCCTTTTCAACATCCCCTTTAGGGTTTTAATAAAGCGCTCGACCAGACCGTCAGTCTGAGGGTGATACACTGAGGTACGCAGGTGGGATATTTTTAAAAATTTTCATAGTTCTTTGAGTATATGAGACAAAAAGGGGGTCCCCTGATCTGTAAGTATCTCTTTCAGAATGCCTGTGCGAGAAAACATGTTAAAAGGTCCTTTGAAATTGCTTTTGCATTTCGTAACGGTACAGCCTCTGGATAACGGGTGACGTAATCCAGTACCACCAAAATGTATGGATGACCCCTGGCAGATTTAACTAATGGACCGACTATATCCATTGCTATTCTCTCAAAGGGCACCTCTATTATTGGCAAGGGTACAAGGGGGCTTCTAAAATGTGTCATAGGCGCAGTCAACTGGCATATAGGACAGGACTGACAGTACTCAGTTACATCTCCCACCAGACCCGGCCAAAAGAAACGTTGCAGAATACGGTCTTTTGTCTTTTCTCCAGCCAGGTGGCCCCCCAAGGGATGTTTATGTGCCAGGTCTAAAACCACCTGACGAAAAGATTTTGGTACCACTAGCTGTTCCACCACCACTCCTCGCATCTTGTCAATGTGGTACAGCATGCCCTGTTGCACTTCCATATGTGGAAACTCATTTTGAGCCCCTGGGTACACTGGGTTTGGTGTTGAGCGGTCCCCAAATTATCACGGGCCACCTCAAGACCTGGCATCTCTATAACATCCTCTAGCTTGTCCGCCTCGCCCGCAAACACAGCCACAGAGAGTCTACAGATTCTGGAGCTACCCCTGTAGTGTGCCCCCCATCATTTTGCTCCAGTGGCTCAGAGGCTAGTCCCAGGGTATCATTCACCAGTTTTTCTTCAACCAGGGTGTTCACACCATTTTTAACGTTCCACAAGTCCCAGAATAAGGGATAGTCTCTCCCCAGGATTACACTATGCCACATTGTCTTTACGATTACCGCCTGATGTCTTTTGGCCCCCAAAGGTGTGGCAAGAGTTACACAGGCTGTGGGGTAGTTTTTAGTATCGCCATGTATGCAACTAATGCCCACAGTTGAATCTGTTATTGCTCCAGGGTCCACCAAGCTAGCATGTACCAAGGTTACTTGACTGCCAGAGTCTAAGATGGCATTGACACTATAGCCATTGACCTCAATGCAACACACATGTTGTTCATTTCCCGTGAGGATCTCCGCAGCACAGACTGACCGTACATATAATGACAGACACCTTGCAGTGTTACAGTCCATCGGCTCTGTAGTTAATGAGCAGTTAACAGCTACGTGGCCGAGCCCACAACATCACCAACACTGTATAGGCCCTTGCCTCTGAGTTGGGGACCTCAGTCTGGGCCTGCTGACTTGCTGAGAAACCACACCGCTATCATAGTCCTTTGGGGACCTGCTACCCCTAGTTGCAACATTTTATTCTTTTGAGAAAGGAGTAGTTTTAGCAGGACTTTCAGGCGATTTCCTAGAACCCCAGCAAGGTGAAAGCATCCCCTGGAGTAGGCTTTCAGAAGCGCTGTAATGCTCGACCATGTTCACCAACTGGTCAGCGCTGGTTGGGCCACCTTGTCTGACCCACCTCTGGATCTTAGCCGGTTAGGATCGCAGGTACTTGTCTAGGACAACACATTCCACCATCTGTGCTGGCGTCAGAGTTTCTAGTTGCAGCCATTTTTTCACCAGATGGATGATGTCATGCATTTGTGAACGAGCTGGCTGATGTGCCACAAAAGTCCATAGATGTACCCTCTGTGCCCGTACATGTGTGTTTACTCCCAGCCTTGCCAGGATTTCGCCTTTTAGTTTAATATAGTCCATAGCATCAGCTCCACTTAGATCATAATATGCCTTTTGCGGATCTCCGATCAGGAATGGAGCAACTACTTCAGCCCATTTGTCCACCGGTAAGCGTTCACGTTCTGCAATACATTCAAGCATTGCCAGCTATGCTTCCACTACATCAGCAGCAGTCATTTTAAGTAATGTCTTTTGTACGGCTTTCTGCGCACTGGCAGAGCTTTGTGCACGATCCTCCGCGTCTCGTGGCTGCTAAACCAAAGACTCCTTTATTGCATTTAACTGCTCTTGGTGCATTTGGTGCTGCTGCTCCAGCGCCTTCTGGAGGTAAGTATTGGTCTGTTGTTGCTGGATATTGGCCTGTTGTTGGTTAATGTTGACCTGCACCAACTGTTTCAGCAGCTCCTCCATATTGCTGGTCTCTTGGCTCTTCAGCAGCACAGAAGCTTTCAGCCAGGACATCAACAAGAGACAATGCCCATAGAGCGGTTTATCTGCAGTCACAGTCCAATAGCCACTAATGCCCGCATTCGAGACACCATTTGTGAGATTTGTATAGCTCAGCTGGGATCTTTGCTTTGGTCCAAGCGAGTAGCTATGGAGTCACAGATGACAGCGGCAGACTGGCAGGTTCTACACAGGTATGACCACTGCTGTGTTTATTGTGTACACTTAGGGCGCTTTCACACTTGCGTTCAGCGCAATCCTCCCCTATGGAGAATAGTGTAGTCCGTTAACGCACTGCGCTATTCTCCATTGACTTATATTGCCGACGCACTGTAACACAAGTGTCTGCGTTGCATCCGCTGGACGACGCTGAGTCATTATTTTGACGCAGCGTCGGGCGGAGGGAATGCTGCATGTAGCGTTTTTTGGGTCGTTAAAATATCGCACCCTGATGGATCCCTTTAGAATCCGCCAATGTGTCTAATGATTGTCTACGGGGGCGGATTCCTCCGCAATGCACTAAGCGGCGGAATCCGCTGACGGATCCCGTCACATTCTACTGCGCATGCTCAGCATGTCCAGCAGAACGATCTAAATCGTTTAAAATCACTCCTGGTCTCTCTCCTCCCTTAATCCTACTCATCGATCACCGGTGCGGTGCTGCACAGCTGTCACACTGCTCTGGCAGCTTCTCCTGCTTTTGAAAATGCTGGCCGCTCATTATTCAATCTCGTATTCTCTGCTTCCCTTGCCCACTGGCGCCTATGATTGGTTGCAGTCAGACACGCCCCCATGCTGAGTGACAGCTGTCTCACTGCAACCAATCAACAGCCGCCAGTGGGCGAGTCTATATCGTGCAGTACAATAAATAAAATAATTGAAAAAAAACGGCGTGCGGTCCCCCCTAATTTTGATACCAGCCAAGATAAAGCCACACGTCTGAAGGCTGTTATTCTCAGGATGGGGAGCCCCCCAGCCTAAAAATATCAGACAGCAGCGACATGGAATTGCTGAATCCATTAGATGCGACAGTCCCGGGACTCTACCCGGCTCATCCCGAATTGCCCTGGTGCGATGGCAATCGGGGTAATAAGGAGTTAATGGCACTCCATAACTGCCACTAAGTCCTAGGTTAATCATGGCAGGCGTCTCCCCGAGATACCTATACAATGATTAACCTGTAAGTGAAAGTAAATAAACACATACACCCGAAAAAATACTTTATTTGGAATAAAAGACAAAAAAAACACCCTCTTTCACCACTTTATTAAAATCCCCAAATACCTTTCCATGTCCGACGTAATCCATGAGGTCCCGCGATGCATCCAGCTCTGCTACATGAAACTGACAGGAGCGGCAGTAGAACACTGCCGCTCACTGTGAGCTCCACGCAGCAACTGAAGGGAGTCGTGCTGTCAGCGGGGACGTCACAGAGATAGTGCCGGCGTGTGTGGAGATGATGGGTGAGTTAGTGCCTGCGTGTGCAGTGATGATGGGTGCGGTAGTGTCGGGGTGTGAGCTGTGATTTTTGGGTGCGGTAGTGCCTGCGCGTGTGCGGTGATGATGGGTGCAGCAGTGTCGGGGGGTGTGTGGTGATGATGAGTGCGGTAGTGTCAGGGTGTGAGCGGTGATGATTGGTGCGGTAGTGCCTGCATGTGTGCGGTGATGATGGGTGCAGTAGTGTCGGGGTGTGAGCTGTGATAATGGGTGCAGTAGTGTCTGGGTGTGAGCTGTGATAATGGGTGCAGTAGAGTCTGGGTGTGAGCTGTGCTGATGCGTGCAGTAGTGCCGGGGTGTGTGCGGTAATGATGGGTGCGGTAGTGCCGGGGTATGTGCTGCGATAATGGGTGCGGTAGTGTCGGGGTGTGAGCGGTGATGATGGGTGCGGTAGTGCCGGGGTGTGTGCGGTGATGATGGGTGCAGTAGTGTCGGGGTGTGAGCTGTGATGATGGGTGCAGTAGTGTCGGGGTGTGAGCTGTGATGATGGGTGCAGTAGTGTCGGGGTGTGTGCGGTGATGATGGGCGCAGTAGTGTCAGGGTGTGTGCAGTGATGATGGGTGCAGTAGTGTCGGGGTGTGAGTGGTGATGATGGGTGCAGTAGTGTCAAGGTGTGAACGGTGATGATGGGTGCAGTAGTGTCGGGGTGTGTGCGGTGAGGATGGGGGCTGTAGTGCCTGCATGTGCTGTGATGATGGATGCTGTAGTGCCTGCGTGTTCTGTGATGATGGGGGCTGTAGTGCCTGCGTGTGCTGTGATGATGGGGGCTGTAGTGCCTGCGTGTGCTGTGATGATGGGGGCTGTAATGCCTGCGTGTGCTATGATGATGGGGGCTGTAGTGCCTGCGTGTGCTGTGATGATGGGGTCTGTAGTGCCTTCGTGTGCTGTGATGATTGGGGCTGTAGTGCCTGCGTGTGCAGTGATGATAGGGGCTGTATTGCCTGCATGTGCTGTGATGATGGAGGCTGTAGTGCCTGCCTGTGGTCTCTCTCTCTCGGCTAAAAAAACCAACTTAACGCAACGCGTTATTTCACAGGAATACGTTGCCTTTATTATCACACTATTTGCAAGGCATCCATCTAATGCGTCACACAACGCACTGTGACGGATGCCAAATGACGCAAGTGTGAAAGCGCCCTTATCTCTCAGTGTTACACATTCAAAAACAGGAAAATAAATGTGTCGCGGACGGGTGTCGCCTCCGCTGCGGCGACCGGGGCTGCTCGAGGGGTGCTTGGATCCGGGATCATGTCCTGGGCTCGAGTGGTGGCCGGACCCGGGGCTCGTGCAACCGCCCGTCCACGCACACAGTGAAAAGGGGAGGTATTTACAGGTGAGATTGTCTGTGATGCCACCTGTGGATTGCGATGATGGGATGGTGGCACAGCTGCTGCCTGGTATGGGGGTGCCCGGGGCTGATGGAGCGGGGCAGCAAGGTGGAATCCCCTCCACGGGTAGGGGAGGTGTAGTCCCATGGCCCGGTTGTGGCGTAAGGAGCAGGGCTGGGACGTTGTCGGCAGTTTGGACCGGGTGACACCGGTGTACTCACGATTACGAATAATCCACACAGAGTCTGTACTGTAAACCAAGGCCGGATGCCGGTTGCCTCTGGAGGGGTGTGCTGGTCCCGCACACGGGTTAGCAATGTAGGGGCCCTTCCTCCTGCACTTGTGTCTTGTCGTGTGTGGATTAACCCGCCTGGAACGGGAGAAATCCACTCCCCTGCAGCTTTGGATGCAGAGGGAGCCATTGCCCACACACGCTGACCCGTGGGACTTCAATGGGTTCTTGGCGGACACCCTGTCCCCCGTGTTGGGCTTCCGGTCTGCTCTATATGGGCTGCTTTCTTCGGGAACAAGGCCTGATACCTTGTCCCACTAGTCAATTAACAAGGGGCTTGAAGCTTGCCTCGTCTTAGGGTCCAGGTACCCCGCCCGTGCATGGCCTCCAGACCGGATTCCCGTTGTTGGTACTGGCGGGCTACAACCCTGCCCCAGTCCACTTCAGGTCTCCCGCGACCGAATCTCCATCGCCTGTGGCCCTACAATGCTGTCTGCGACCTAGTCGGTCCTCCCGTGGTCCAAGGGCTCCAACCCTGACCACACTGCACTTCAGCTCCTGTCACCGACTCCCAACTTCACTCCACTCTACTTCAACTCCACTCCTACTGAACTAACTGGTTCCCGCCCCGTGTCACCTCAAGACCCCTAGGTGGGCGTTCCCATCCGCCTGGTCCCGCCCACTGGTGTGTCCTGGTTGTCATGGGGAGGCAACTAGCATTTGTAGCTGGTGTTCCCATGTGTGGAAAGTGTGGTGTAGATTCCCAAGGAGGAGGTGATTCCTGTACCCTTTTTGGGGGGTACAGTCATCTGTGACTACCTGGTTTTGCCAGGGCGTCACACTCCCCCTTGGTAAAACAGCCCGTCCGCGGGCTGTCCGGCACCAGTATTAATTTTTTTCAACATCTAGAAAAAAAGGTAAAACATAAATAACATTGGAACGGTAGAACCTTAGAACATTTCTTCCCTTCATGGAAGGCACATATCTTAAACGTTACTTTAACGATGTCCATCTACCCCTTTTTCCTTTGTTCCGCCACCCAAAACACCTGTACCCTCCCTTGGTGTCACCGCTTGTCGGGTGTTCTACACCATTCCGGGTTTTGGTGAGTGTCTGTGTCCGGGTCAAAGTTCCGCACCCTGTATCACCCCAAAGAGTCCCTTGGGCCGGAACCCTTTCGCCTGCAGGGTAGTCAGCGGTTTCCGTGGTGACTGGGCCTTGGCCGACTCCACCGCAGGCCCTTCCTCCAACCGACCTCTCCAGCGGGTGCCGCCTCCTGGCGGTCAGTAACAAGAAGGTAGATGGGGGGGTTATTTACTTGACCCAAGAAAGTTTTTGGGGTGATGTCGCCACTCCTGACACCATGGTCCATTTTTAACTGTTAACTGGCTGAAATAAAACTTTGTTTTCAAACAACTGTAGGAGAAAGGCAGCCGGGAACAGCTACCTTACTTCTTTTCTTCATACAAGAAACGGTGGGAGGCGAGGCAGGGGTTTCGTTGACTACCACACACTTCTTCACATCAAGGGCAAACCACCCTCGCTCTCCGCAATGCCGGGTGTAGCTTACCATGTCCCCTGCCTCCAGATTTCGGTCTGGGTGGCCGGTAGGCAGGTGAGGGACCACATCCCTCCGGGACACAAATATCTCTGCTTCTAGTCCAGGTTCATAAATGAGACCCAATCCCTTCTGGGGGTCAAAGTAGTGGAGCTGCCCATGGTATGTCGGGCCCCTGACCCAGAAGATGGCTTGACGCAGGTTGTCCTTTTCTTTATAGGTGCGGGCCAGCACCTCAGCCTTACAGTTCTCACGGGCGGCTATTTCCTGGCGTAGCTACCGTTGCTGCCGCTCCCAATACGGGGCACGGGTTCCGTGCTCTGCCTCCTGCTCGGGTGTCAGGCCCACTCGGATGCCCTCGGCGCCGGCGATGACCGGACTCTCTCTCTGCCGTGGGCCCCATCGCTCAGTGGCCTGCTCCTCCTCTCAGCAGGTGCATGCCCGCTGTTCCACAGCCGGGACAGAATATTTTGGAGCGGCCGGCACCGTGGGCCAGACAGACTTCTGGTCAGGCTCCGCCTCCGCTGCGGCCGGGCGGACTGCCAGAGCCGTCATCATCTCTGTTGCAGCCGGGCGGACTGCTGGAGCCGTCGCTATCTCTGTCGCAGACGGGCGGACTTCCGGGGATGACGTTATCGGGGCTGCGGCCTGGCTCTGGGCCAGATGGGATGTCGTCAGGGTTGCGGCCTGGCTCGGGGCCGAGATGGGTGCTGGGTCGGTGGTGCAGGCAAGGTCCGAGGTCCCCATTGCTGGGGCCTCCTTCTGACACAAGACGGGTTCCGCTGCCGGTGCTGAGGGTAGCGGGCCGATCAGGGGCTGGCCACGGACACGGGCGGCGAGGGAGGCAACGTGGCGGACGGAGGCAGGCCAGACCCCTCAGCTGAGATGTCCAGTTCCTGAGGAACATGGGGGCATGGGTCACTGCTTACTCGCTCCTCCGAGGCCATCTCCATCCCGGACAGCTGCAGCCATTAATTTCGGTGGTTCACCGCATCATGATGAAATGTGCCTGGGCCTGGATTCTTCGGCACATCCTCTCCGTCTGCGCTTCAATCCAGTCGGCGGTCCCGGGAACGGGCCTCTCCACATTCTGGTTGTTGGACCCCTGAGACATCCTGCCGCTTGCTTGTCCAGGAATGGGATTTGGCAAAGTCCTGGTGTCCCTGCCCTTTATCCTCTTGGTTTACATGCCGCTCCCCCTTGGTTTTCAACAGCAGTCTCGCGAGACCCACTGTCCTTTGCGACTTCCTGCTTTGGGAGTCACTTGGTTCCGCCCGCATTATTAGGGGGCGGGGCTTCGGCTTCGCGCCTTTTTTGGGGAAGAAGATGACACTGTTGTTGTTTTGGCGCCAAAGATGGCAGCAAGATGGCAGCAGTTCAAGATTTTGGAACGTTTCATGGATTTTGAAGCAAGGCGCACGGCATCTACCGATGGGGTAAGAATCATATTTGTGACTCCAGGTTTTGTGTTGTCGCGGACGGGTGCCGCCTCCGCTGCGGCGACCGGGGCTGCTTGAGGGGCGCTCGGATCAGGGATCATATCCTGGGCTCAAGTGGTGGCCGGACCCGTGGCTCGTGCATCCGCCCATCCTCTCACACAGTGAAAAGGGGAGGTATTTACAGGGGAAATTGTCTGTGACACCACCCGTGGATTGCGGTGATGGGATGGTGGCAACCCCGCTGCCTGGTTTGGGGTGGCCCGGGGCTGATGGAGTGGGGAAGCAAGGTGGAATCCCCTCCATGGGTAGGGGAGGTGTAGTCCCGAGGCCCGGTTGTGGCGTAAGGAGCAGGGCTGGGACGTTGTCGGCAGGTTGGACCGGGTGACAGTGCTGTAGTCACGATTATGAATAATCCACACAGAGTCTGTACTGTAAACCAAGGACGGATGCCGGTTGCCTCTGGAGGGGTGTGCTGGTCCCGCACCCAGGTTAGCAATGTAGGGGCCCTTCCTCCTGCACTTGTGTGTTGTGGTGTGTGGATTAACCCGCCTGGAACAGGAGAAATCTGCTCCCCTGCAGCTTTGGACACAGAAGAAGCCGTTGCCCGCAGACGCTGACCCGTGGGACTTCAATCGGTTCTTGGCGGACACCATGTCCCCCGAGTTGCGCTTCCGGTCTGCTCTATCTGGGCTGCTCTGTTCGGGAACAAGGCCTGGTACCTTGTCCCGCTGGTCAATTAACAAGGGGCTTGAAGTTTGCCTCGTCCTAGGGTCCAGGTACCCCGCCCGTGCACAACCTCCGGACCAGATTCCCGTCGTCGGTACCGGCGGGCTACAACCCTGCCCCAATCCACTTCAGGTCTCCCGTGACCGGATCTCCGTCGCCTGTGGCCCTAAAATGCAGTCTGCCACCTAGTCGGTCCTCCCGTGGTCCAAGGGCTCCAACCCTGACCACACTGCACTTCAGCTCCTGTTACCGAATCCCAACTTCACTCCACTCTACTTCAACTCCACTCCTACTGAACTAACTGGTTCCCGCCCCGTGTCACCTCAAGACCCCTAGGTGGGCGTTCCCATCCGCCTGGTCCCGCCCACTGGTGTGTCCTGGTTGTCATGGGGGGCGACTAGGATTTGTGGCTGGTGTTCCCATGTGTGGAAAGTGTGGTGTAGATTCCCAAGCAGGAGGCGATTCCTGTACCCTTTTTGGGGGGTACAGTCATCTGTGACTACCTGGTTTTGCCAGGGCATCACAAATGTCTAAGGCTGTCTGGCCACTAACTAACAACAGAATGCTAACTATAAAATAAACCTATGTAACAAACAAAACAGTATTCTCTTACTGTGTCGGTTCCTCAGCACAGCAAGCGGAGGTATTGAGTCTCAGCATCAGCAGCCATGAGCCTGTACTGCTCTCCTCAGCAGTCTCAGTCTACTGAATGCCTCCTGATTATTTCAGCTGATCTGCTGAGGAATCAAAACCTGGACTTAATGTGGAGAAGGGAGCAACCAGTCCCACTGCCATTCCTACTGATTACTCCAGGAAAAATCGAGCCCAAAATTACACTGAAATAAACAGCCTTCAGTGACTAACTTATTGCTGAGCCAGATCTGACTTTCCCAGCTTTTGCCAGCCTATTTGCATGGGCTGACTGCTCCACAATCAGTACATGGAGGCATATGAAATGAACTGAGGGGAAACATACCTGTTCTCTAGTACTTCTCCCCTCGGCATCTCACACTATGCTAGTGTTTACAGGGACAGTTAGACAGGGATTAGCAGTATGCACCCAGAACTGCTTGTGGTTATGGTTGCATACTGCACCTGACATGTTCCCTTTAACAGGCTTAAGGAGAATAATCTATATGTGAACGTACCCAAGGGCTCCTTCGAGGTTGAGGAGATTTGTAATTTTATCATCCACTGGATTCCGCATGAACCCTGCTAAGCGCCAGGCTGTACAGGATTGGGTCCAACACAAAAACCTGAAAGCCCTTCAAAGATTTTTGAGGTTTGCTAATTACTATAGGAGGTTTAATAAGGGTTTTTCTAAACTTGTCAAACCCCTTACTGACCTTACCCAAAAGGAAGCGGATGTTTGTAAATGCGGGCCTGTGGCTACTAGGGCATTTTCCTGCCTCAAGGAGGCATTTACCTGTGTTCTGGTTCTAGTTTAGCCTGACTTCGATAGACCATTTCTAGTGGAGATAGATGTTTCAGAAAATGCAGTACTATCCCAGGGGTCTGCGGCTCTCACTCACCTTCAGCCCTGCGCCTTCTTTTTGAGAAAATTTTCATCCATCGAGTTAAATTGTTATGTTGGTATCCGGGAATTGCTAGCCATTAAATGGGCTCTTGAAGAGTGGAGACAATTTTTGGAGGGGACTAGACACTCTTTTGTGATACTCACGGACCATAAAAATGTAATTTATTTAGAAAATGCCAAGAGGCCTAACCCAAGGCAGGCTAGATGGGCCTTATTTTTTTCACGTTCTCATTTTTTCCTGTCCTGTCCAATGGGAGGAGGTTCCCCTGTCGCACTTTTTCCCCAGTGATGGTAGTTGCTATCACTAATGTGGAATGGGAGATTTTGAAGTCACAGCATTTGGCCCCCTCTGATACCCCATGGGACAGATTGTTTGAGCCTGTTAGCTTCAGACTCCGTTTTATTCAGAACTGTCACAATTCTGCATTGGCCGGTTACATGGGGGTTAAGAGTACCATGCATTTGGTTAAACAGGTGTATTGGTGGCCCGCGCTAGGCCTGGATGTTGAGGCCTTTGTTCAAGCCTGTGAGGTGTGTGCCAGGAGTAAAGTTCCATAGTCTGCCCAATGGATTTCCTTACTGATCTTCCGGCCTCTAAAGGGAATGACTGTCATCTGAGTAATTGTTGACTGCTTCTCTCGCCAGTGCCATCTTATTCCTCTGAGTCAATTACCATCAGCTCAGGACATGGTGGATCAATAATGTGATCAGGTTGCACGGTGTTCCTGTTAATATTGTGATCAAGGTTCACAGTTTATCTCCACGTTTTTGAAGGCTTTCTGTAGTCGGATTAGAACAGAATTAATCATTCTCCTGAGCATATCATCCCCATACCCTTTCAGAGTGGACTAACCAGTCATTAGAGACATGAGTTACTTCTGTTCCAATAATCAGGGGGTTTATTTACCTTTAGCGGAGTTTGCACTCAATATTAGGCATCATGAGTCTTTGTGTACCTCTTTTGCAACTTTGGTTTTGATCCCAGGTCTCCAGTGTTTTTCCGGGGGTGGGAAGTGAGTTCTGGGGTGTCTGAGACCACCAATAGGTTAAAAACTTGGAGGGGATTTGCAGACAGCTTGAGAAAGCGTCTACATCACAGAAGGATGCGGTGGATAGGCACCGGTCTCAGGAGGAGAAGCTGGTAGTTGGGAATCTGGTGTGGGTATCCACAAAAAAACCTTAAGCACAAGGTACCCTGTCCCAAGCTTGGGCCTCAATTTATTGGGCCTTTTCCCATCCTGGAGGTGGTCAATCCAGTCACCTTTAGAGTAAAGCTCCCTGCCAGTATCTGAATCCCTAATATCTTTTATAGGTCCCTTCTTAAGAAGGCTAAAAGACAGATCACACCTCACCTTCCCCCATGCCCGGTCCTTGTGAATTGTCAGGAGGAGTTTGAAGTCGAGCAGAGTGTTGATTCCAGAAAGGTACAGAATTGGGTCCAAAATGTGATCTACTGAAAGGGATATGGTCCAGAGGAGAGGTCGTGGGTTCCGAGGTGAGATATCCACGCTAATAAACTTATTGCTGACTTCCATAAAAGGTTTCCTGGCAAACTGGGTGCTGAGAGTTAGGAGGTCTCTCCTCAAGAGGGGGGTACTGTCAGGTCTGGTGGTTCTGCACCTGAGTGGGTCCGTCGTGCTCCTACGTGTACTCTGGCTCCCCGGAGCTTGCACTAGTGCAGGTTCTGACCGAGCACGTCGTACCCTGGGAGCAATGTTGTCACTCAGGGGCCCTGGGATGCTGGGTCCCCTAGTGTGAGCTGTTGCCAGTGGATACGAGATGCTGTATCCTCTGACAGTCAGATGGTTGGTGATTCCCTCCATTCCACTCTCCTCCTCTCCTGCTAATGGGCGTTGCCTCAGAGAGTCACATGAGCTCTGGGAGGCAGATTTAAATCTGCAATCTGCCTCCCTTAGTTGCTGATTAATTCAGTGGTGTGGGTTTCTCCTTTACTTGTCTTTGGCAACTGGGGAAGTCCTGGGAGCCTGTTACAGGTGGTAATGGTGATCCAGTGGCCTGGAAGCAGACGGGGGTCTCACACTGGCCAGATGATTAATGAGGCCTGCTCCCTATGCTCTGTTTGTGTAACTGGGGTCCCACTGTTTCAGTATACTGAGACCCGTTCTGCTGCTCTGAGGTAATTTATTACTTTCCCATATGGCGGGCTGCGTGGACGATTACAGGTGCCGTTCTGTCTATCCGGGCTCCAGGTCCTGACTTTACAGCTGCACCTCCGGGTGTGGGGTGGACAGAGACCTGCAGTCCTCTCGTCCTCCAGATGCGACCATCGGTACTCGAGTACTCGAGTGGCCCTGAACTCCGATATTCAAGTTTTCTAGCGATCACGTCGCGGTGAGCTGGCTGCGCTCCACTCCCCAATGTTCTTCTCCTCTTTTGCCTCTCTGTGGCCTGTGTTTTCCTGGGCCGAGCAATCTGGCTCCGCTCCCAGCTCACACACCACACTACTCGAGTTCCTCTTTCATTGAACTCTCCTCACAGACTAACTAACTCCTCCCCTAGGTCAGAGCTTAAGGGATCCTCCCTGGAACTCCAGATTAAGAGCTCCCTCTGCTGCTCTGGGAGAGAAACTGTGTTGGATGATGTTACGAACCGGCGCCGCCATAGCCGCAAGCAGCCTGCTGCGGTTCCTGTTGCGCCCAGGCGCCGGTTGCCGTTCTTGGCCGTGCCTCCAGTTGGCTGTTCCTTCCACCACGTCTAAGTGTGGAGAGGCGGCTAGTGCGCATGCGTGCGCCGATTTACCCCAGCCAGAGTTTAAGCCCGGTGTTTTGCCTAGTGAGCATGCTCAGCCTGATTGTGTTATGTCTGAGACTAAGTCCTCAGTTCAGGCTACTGAGCATGCTCCCACAATTAACCCTAACAGCCTCTTTGCACAGGTACTTGGACTTCGTGCTGTGTCTAAGTTCTGGGATGTGCCTACTGAGCATGCTCAAACTGATAGTCTGCTTTCTGAGCCTGTTGCTCAGGCTACTGGGCATGCTCAGGCACTTAGTGCATCAGAGGCTAGGTCCGGTAAGGACCTCACTGAGCATGTCCGTGAGGTGGCAGGCCCTGATAGGGCAGAGGGTGTCAGGTGTCCTGATGACGTGGCAACTCCGGACTGGCTCGCAGAGGCCCGCCCCTATGACCTGGCACCTCAGTATTGGTCGTCAGACGATGACTGTTGAAGTGTTTGGGGCGTGGCTGCCATGAGGTAATCAATGACGTGGCGGTTCCGGATAGGTCGCATGTGACGTCACTGATGACACGGCACTCTGCTATTAGACCTTGGTGGTTCCACCCTGGGTTTGGGGTGGACCCAGGTTATAAAAGGGGCTGGAGACAACATGGAGGTGCGCAGTCTTCACTTTTGCTCAGTCAGAGCACAACTCCATGTTAGAGCCTCATTGCGGCATAAGCCTATGTTGGGAAGCGGTAGGTAGGGTTAGGCGAACGGTGCCTGTCACGCCAAGATTCGTGGCTCGGCACATCAGGGTCAGGCGCCGTGCTTCCCTCCTGCCGTTCCAGTCTTGCTATAGCAGCCCAGTGGCATTAACTGGGTTGCGGCTGCTGTGCTTCCTGTCCGATTGTGCCCCCTACGCACACGGACAACGCACCTGCTGCGCCACCTGTCCGATTGTGTCTCCTATGCACACGGACAACGCACCTGCTGCGCCACCTGTCCGATTGTGCCCCCTACGCACACGGACAACGCACCTGCTGCGCCACCTGTCCGGTTGTGTCCCCTACGCGCACGGACAGCGTACCCCAGGACCCCTGTGGAGTTAACAGGGTGTTCCTTATCCTCCTCGGCTTCCCGGTCAACGCTACTGGTAAACCCATCTGGCCTGACGTGTCCTACACACATGTGGCCAGTCGAGAGAGAGGTGGCCAGAAACGCTAATCGGAGGACCGCTCGGCCTGACGTGTCCTACACACGTGGCCGACAGGGCGCTTTCGTGGCGGTCTTCCGGTCAATGCTACCTGGTTACCACCCGGCCTGACGTGTTTCCTGCACACGTGGTTGGTGTAGCGCTAGGTGCACCAAAACGCTAATCGGGTTGTCGTCCGGTCTGACGTGTCCCAACACACGTGACCGGTTCCCAGAGTTCCTGGGTTATCTCAGAGCCATCCAGCTCTATAGTCTCCGCCTAACCCTCAGGTGCCAGCAGCTCCTTTGTCATCTGGAGCACGGTGGGCCCCGACTGGCGATTAGGATATATACCCCCTAGTCCTAATCTGCCGGTCCCCCCGTAACAGATGATGGTACTTACTGGCTAATGGATTTCCTCAACTATCTCCAGGCTCAGCATTAAACCTTTTGAGGAGGGCAACACTGCTGTGGCAACCAGACTGCTGGGGCACCACACATGCGTACTTGTCGTGTGCGCGCCTCCCGACTAGCCCCACTAATTTCCTCCCGGTAGCTATTAACCCTGATGTACCATCAACTCATGCAGATCCCTCACCCCTCACTCCCTCTCAGCTCCTCACTCCCTCCCAGCTTCTGGCCGTGGCTGCCGCACACCGACACTGTTCCTCCGGCAGTGTGGAGCCGTGGCCGGTATTAGTTAACCCCTGCGTCCCCAAACCGCTAGTTAAACAGCCACCACCGTCACTAAGAATAACAGGGGGACACCATGACACTATGAACCAGGGGTCTGCAGGCATGGTGCCCCCTCAGTTTCTCCAGCAGGATGCACCCCTGGGTGCTGGGGCAGTAATAAGCCCTTCTGGCCCCTTTGCTCAGTTGCAGCTCCTCACCTGCCATCTTTGGTGCAGGGGGCTGCAAATGTGTACCCCATGGGCATCGTCGCCGTCGTTCCTGACCTCCTCAGAGGGAGACGTTTGTTGATCCTCTCCAGGAGCCTGCTGTCGCTCCCCTTCCGGATGCTGGTGAGTACCAATACTTGGGGGCGTGAGGGGGGTAGTGCGGGCATGGCAGCGACTATTCAGACACTGTTAGCTAATTTACAGGCAGGGGATATAGTAATTAACCCTTCTTTAGCTGGTTAACCTCCTACACAGTCTGACCTCCCGCCTCGTGCTGACATTCACAGAGATGCTTTCTAGTGCGGTATTGCCCCTTTGGGATCCCATTTGGATGCTGAGACTGTCCAAAAAATATGGGCGAATGATTATGTTGATGTATGGTCTTTAGTTTCAACCAATTAACGTACAGTTAGTTGACAAGGAACGGAGCTCATCTGATCGTCCTTTCGAGAGGAGGCCAAAAGTGGCTAAGCCCATTAACAACTGGCTTCAGGCATTTTTTGTTATGGGATGTGTCATGGGACAGAAGCACCCTGAGCGCTGTTCTGAGATGTTTATATATCTCGACACCATTTATAATTCCTACAAGTCACATGGGGGATCAGCTTGGTGGCGTTACGACGAGGATTTTCATCATCGTTTGGCCCTTCAACCCCAGTTGGGTTGGGAATTTAAAGCCACGGACACTTGGCACTTGGCTGCGTTTAATGCTGGCCCAGAACACTTATGACCCCTTTCACCTTAGCATCTCTGCCGTCCCCTATCAGTGGCCGTTCATAGACCTGGCACGTGTTGGTTATTTAACGAAGGCCACTGCCGCTTCTTTGGCCTATGTAAATTCAGGCATAAGTGCTCCGCTTGTGGCGGAGCACATGCAGCAACCCAGTGCCTTAGTTCGTCCACAACATTGCCAGAGAAACTATCAAACACGCTGGATAAGGACGCCAGTGGGTGTTCTCGCGATGGGACCGTGGCTCGAACGGTACCCCAATAAAGAGGCTGTTGCTCAGCTGCGCTTTGGCTTTACTTTTGGTTACCCTTCTTGGGTATTGAAATTGATTCCAAAGCAATGGTTTTTTCACCTCCCACCTGAAAAAGCTTGCTTTCATTTCCCAGGGGTTTTTGGATCTGTCCATAGCGTTACATGGTGGCAATTGATTGTGCATGTAATTTTGTTTGCCCACTTTTGAATCGGTTCTTTTTGCGTTTTCCTTTGGCTTGGCCTTTTTTGACGCTTTGCGAATCGGTGAGAAGTTGTTTTTGCAAAGCACAGTTCCGGTGGTCTTCGGGCGGTTTGCGTGTTTGGGTTTGTAAGACCAGGAACGGATCCGTCTGGCAGGTATTGCTTTGGTTAACTATATGCGGTGCTCAGCTCCGGTGTTTCCTTCTACCTCTAGAGGATAGTCCCTAGCTGTGAAAAGTTCCAGTTCTTGTTCCTTTTTTCGTAAGTGTCTTTGGTTTTCTTGGCCTAACCCTTTCGAGTTTGGTACACATTCTTTTAGGATGGGTGCTGCTACCGAGGCTGCACGGGCTGGTTTGCCAACCCTGATTTTCAACACATCGGTAGTTGGCGTTCCTCTTGTTTTGTGCGTTATGGTAGACTTCATTTATTGCTTCACTAATTTTGTCCTTTCTTCATAGATGGTGCGGTATCGCCCAAGCTTTTCGTATTCGGTGATGAGCTCTGTTCCTGTCCCATGAGGTCCGACATGGTAAAACTCCATCAGGCACAGGCAGCTATTTTATTAGGCCTTCAAGAAGGCATTGAGCAGGCCTTCTTTTTTATGGGTGGGGGTCGGAGCGCAGTCTAGCAACTTTTGCTCCTCCGTGGCGGTCAGTGGTTGAAAATGGTGGATGTTAAGCAAAGGCTGATTGCACCGGGAGTCCGGGCTGGCATTACGCCTCGATTGAAATATTTGTATATTCGGTTGCATAATTACAACGGTTAATTTTAAGCTGTGACTGACCCAACAAAAGATGAGTTTGTATAAATATTTGGTTATCTCTCCAATAAAGTTGATTTGGTTTACTACAATTGTGTGTTTTATTTGGGCATGGAAGATTGGTGCAGTGGTGGGGTCTCAGCAGTCTGCAGGGCAGGTCAGTGGGGCTGCACTGAATGTACCCTGACTTCTGAGCCCGGTATGTAAGGGGTTAAAATCCGTCTCCCATGCCCGAACCCTGCCCCCTTTAAGGTGTCCAATCTCACTGTTTTCCTTAGTATTGGTTCCCCTATATAATTCCCCTTACTTCCTGGATTCGGCCTCTCCTCACCCTGAGACCTGGACGCTGCTGTGCTGCTGGCCACCCTGGACACAGTGTGCTGCTGTCCCACCCTTCCTCCCCTTTATTGTATGTTATATTGTTTTAAGTCACAGCGGTCAGTGGTTGAAAATGGTGGATGTTAAGTGAAGGCTGATTGCACCAGGAGTGGCATTACGCCTCGTTTGAAATGGTATATTCGGTTGCATAATTATAATGGTTAATTTTAAGCTGTGACCGACCCCAACCCAACAAAAGATGAGAGTTTGTATAAATATTTGGTTATCTCTCCAATAAAGTTGATTTGGTTTACTTTTTGGACATACAGATCAATACTACAAGTGATTTTTTTTTATCTATTTCTCTTTTTCACGCACACGCTCCTTCATGCCACCTTGTCACACCCCAAGTCAACTATTCCCATCGGGCAATTCCTGAGAAGCAAAAGGATTTGCTCAGATGAAAAAATGTTAAATGCACAATCACAGGAACTTAGCGACAAATATATCCAGATTTTCATTGTATTGTGCATTTTATGCTAACTCCATATAACTCATACCATTCACAAAAACAGGACTAGGAGTATGCCATGGTTTGCCTCCCTGTCCACATGGCTAGGGGGCCGAGCCTTCTCTCGGGCCTCACTTCCGGACCCTGGGTGCCTTAAAAGCTGACATTTCCAGTGAACCAGTGCCAGCTATAAGCTTAGCACTGCTTTGCCTGTGATTGCTGGTCCTGTGAGTGATATCCTGATCTATCTGTTCCTGTGCCCCCGTGCCCTTGTCTGTGTTCCATCCCCTGGTCGTCCCTCCTGTCCTCTGTCCCCTCTCCTATTTCCCCACTCAGTTGCTTCCTCCGGTACTGACCTTGGCCTGACTTTGACTCCGCTTCTGCTTTTTCCCGTACGGTGATCGACCCAGCCTACCTGACTATTCCTCGCATGCCCTGGAGCTCTGTTTCTCAGCTGTGCTGTGAGGCAGTGTATGAGAACGCTGTGTATTTACTTCCTGGTTCTCGTTGCTCTGTGTAGTGTCTTCTGCTGCAGAGCTCTGGCTCCCCCTGGTGGCAGCATGACAGTATAGCCGGCCTCAATAGACTTTATCTCCCATAGGAGAAAGAGAAAAAAAAAAGACATTTATTTCTTGGTAGTGGGATCCAACTTTGCAGGCTAAAAGACTGTAATGGATCCACTCAGTACTTTGTGCGAGCAAGTAGCCAACCTTACGCAGCTGGTGTAGGATTTGGCTGCAGAGCATCGCACCCTGGTACCTTCACACAATATGCTGCAGAGTGAGGTCTCCGCTTCTGCGAGGACCACCTCAGTGGCAGCTGTGACGACATGGACTCTCATGGGTTAAAGTTTCTTAAAATTCAGCCAGACAGCATGATAGATTGTTTATAGACGGGGGAGAAGTCCCTCATTGTTTTTACAAGACTCTTGTTGACTCAATGTAATTGTGTTGGCCACTGAAAGCCAGACGTATTGTTCTCCAGACTTTTCCAGTAACCATTGTATTGTAGTTGTGTATTGCTAATGTGATTACCTTAGTAGCCATTGTTGAGTCTGTGACTTGCAGACTCCATGTAGATATCTTCAGTCTTTCTGTAGACATCATTTGGATGAACATTGTCCATGCAGCTTGAGATTCATCCAATGGGAGAGGCACTCTTGTCCAACCAATCGATGAGGACGCAGTGTATCTAAGTGGAAGGCTGTGGCTATACAAAGGGACTTCTTTAAGCCACCAGGTTGATGGATGCTGATCGATCCAGTCTAAGCTCTTCGGAGCTGACTAGAGGATCAGGAAATCTTATGGCTTCAATCTAGGGACTCCGGTTCCGGTTGGAGACCATATCCACAGCCTAGGGATTTCGACTCCGGCTGCCAGGATTGTATCATCATACCAGGACTACCTAAGGAGGACACTCAGGTTGGGACAGTTCAGTCACCTGTTACAGACTTTTCAGACCTCAGACAGCTTCCTAAATCTGGCATTATTCCTTTCTCGGTGGGTGCCCGCCAAAAGCGGGGTGCTGCTGGATTGGAGTAAGCGGCCCTGGAACCTCTGAGGCAAGGACATTCTAAATCCTTGGTGAGCCAGCGGAAGGGTGAGACTCTGTTGCCTGTTACTTTTGTGTTTTGCTGGTTATGTGTTATGTGCCGTTAATTGTTTAGGGATCCAATAAAGTCTAATTATTGTGGTTCCCCCACCCTGTGTTGTCTGAGTAGTGTTACGCCCACGGTTAAGGAGGCCGGCGTTCAGTTGGGATGAGCCCTGAGCCACGCTGTCTTTCTAAAGGCGGCGGGTTTTAGTGGACGAGAGCACCCACTGAGCCCCGTGTCTCCACAGCAGCTACCTCACAAACCGTAGGACAGCATAGTCCCACTGATGTCCAACTGACCTCCCCCGAACCCACGGTAATGCTTCCCGATAAATTCTTGGGGGAGAAAAACCTATTTTGGACATTTAGGGAGAGTTGCAGGCTCCTTTTCACTCTCCAGCCTCGGTCCTCGGGGAATGAGACCCAGCTGGTGGGGATCATCATGTCATTGCTTAGAGGGGTTCCCCAGACCTGGACATTTTCACTACCCCCTTCGGCCCCGGAACGGCATTCGGTTGACCTCTTCTTTGACTCCCTCGGGGTGATATATGATGAACCAGACCGTGTATGGGTGGCTGAGGACAGGATCATGTGTCTCACTCAGGGAAACCACATTGCTGAGCTATATTGTTCTGAGTTTCGGCAGTGGTCCACTGAGGTACGGTGGAATGATTCTGCACTTAGGTGCCAATTCCGGAGAGGTCTTTCAGACTCACTGAAAGATGCCTTGGCTCTGCACCATCCTCTCAGCACCTTGGATGATGCGATGACGGAGGCCGTTCGTATGGACCGCAGATTACGGGAAAGAAGGGGCACCATGCGTGAGATTCCGCCCCCTCTACCTAGGGCACTTTCTTTGTTGCCGGCTACGGAACACATGGAAGTTGGAGCCATCAGTCTGGATGAGAAGGAGAGGAGAAGATGCCATGATCTCAAGCTGTGCTTCTATTGTGGACACCATGGACACTGGAGGAAACACTGCCCGGCTTGCCCCTTTGCTAAACAGTCGTCGGGAAATTTCTAAGTCTGGGTAACGGTCGAGGAAGTTGCCCAGACTATCAGATACCTTTCCTCTCCTCCAATAAGATACTTCTGAATGTTGACCTCTGGGTCAAGGAGTCGGTCTGGTCTGCTACTGCCTTTGTTGACTGTGGGTCCGCTATGAACTTCATTGACTCTGAGTTGGTCCAAAGATTAGAGTTAGGGACAGTGAGGTTAGAAGGACCCATTCAACTCCTGGCAATTGATAAAACACTGCTGCCTCAAAACCTCATTCGGTTTGCTACAGAAAAATTTACTCTGGTGATCGGGTCTCAGCATTCTGAAACTATTTCTTGTTTTGTAATGGCCAATCTCCCTGCTGGATTAGTGTTGGGGTATCCATGGTTAATGTTACATAATCCCGTTATTGATTGGGAGTGTCGTACCATAGTCAAATGGAGTCCTGCTTGTCATAAAAGGTGTTTACAATCTGTACTTGTGTTCTCCGTAAGTCCTGAGGGTCTTCCGGAATACCTGAGGGACTACGGAGACGTATTCTCGGAAACAGAGGCCGAGGTTTTTCCGCCTCATCGCCCATATGACTGTGCCATCGATTTGCTTCCCATTACCAAATTGCCCAAGGCCCGTTTATATCACCTCTCGGGTCCAGAATGGGCTGCTATGAAATCATACATATCTGATAATATACGTAAAGGGCATATCCATCCTTCTTCTTCCCCTGTGGCCACTGGGTTCTTTTTTGTAAAGATGAAGGACGGAGGATTAAGGCCATATCTCGATTTCCGAGAATTGAACAAAATTACTGTGAAAAAAACGTATCCACCTCCACTCATCCCTAATGTCTACAACCAACTCTCTGAAACCCGGTGGTTTACCAAACTAGACCTCAGGGGGGCCTATAATCTTATCCGTATTAGAGAAGGGGATGAGTGGAAAACGGCCTTTCTGACGTCAGAGGGGTTATTTGAGAATTTGGTGATGCCTTTTGGTCTAACAAATGCTCCTGCGGTGTTTCAAAATTTCATCAATGATATCTTCTTTGATTTTCTTGGTCGTTTTGTGGTCATCTATCTCGATGACATTTTGATTTATTCTGCCGATAGGGATACGCATATTACGCATGTTCGCTCAGTATTACAGAGATTACGTGATAACCATCTGTTTGCCAAGCTTGAAAAATGTGTTTTCTCTGTTCAGGAAATAGCCTTTTTTGTTTTTACTCCTTTCTCGTGATGGGTTTAAAATGGACCCAGGAAAGGTGCAGGCTATCGTGGATTGGGTGCAACCCAGGGATATCAAGGCGCTACAACGCTTTTTGGGTTTCGCAAATTATTATCGAAGGTTCATTAAGGGGTTTTCTCAAATTGCCAAGCCATTGACTGACCTTACACGGAAAGGGGCAGATCTGCAGAACTGGTCACAAACGGCTGTCCAGGCTTTTCTTGAGTTAAAGGACCGGTTCATGTCCGCCCCGGTCCTGGTACAGCCTGACCTCGAGGCGCCGTTTATTGTGGAGGTGGACGCCTCAGAGGTGGGGGTGGGAACTGTTCTCTCTCAGGGCCCTGCTACTCTGACTAATCTGCGACCATGTGCATTCTTCTCCAAGAAAGTCACTCCGGCTGAGAGGCATTATGATGTGGGTAACCGTGAATTATTGGCGGTAAAGTTGGCATTTGAAGAATGGAGGCATTTTTTGGAGGGTGCTGTTCACCGTATTACTGTCATCACTGATCATAAAAACCTTGCGTATATTGAGTCCGCCAAGAGATTGACGCCTCGACAAGCGAGGTGGGCTCTTTTTTTTTTCTAGATTACATTTTTGTATTACTTTTCAGCCGGGGTCTAAAAACGTGAGGGCAGATGCACTGTCCCGTAGTTTGGACCTGGTGTCACCTCCCGAGCATCCTTCCTCCATTCTTCCGCGAGGGGTGGTGGTCGCTACCTTGTCATCCAAGTTAGAGGCTGAGGTCAGGGAGGCTCAGCTCCATCTTCCGCTCCAGACACTAAACTGTTTGTCCCTTTGCACCTCCGGATACGAGTACTTCAAGATTTCCATGAGTTCGTACTTAGCGGCCATCCTGGAATTACAGCCACTCGCAAGGCTGTTGCTCGACTGTTTTGGTGGCCATCTCTTCACTCAGATGTTGCTGGGTTTGTGTCTGCCTGTGCTACATGTGCCCGTGCTAAGGTATGTCGTAACCGGCTGGCCGGGGAACTGGTTCTATTACCTGTTCCTGAAAGACCATGGACCCACTTGTCCATGGATTTCATTACGGACCTCCCTGTCTCAAATGGTATGACTGTGATGTGGGTGGTGGTGGATCGTTTTAGTAAACAGGCACATTTTGTTCCCCTCTCCGGTCTACCTAATGCTGCGGCCCTTGCCAACCACTTTATTGACCAGGTGGTTCAGTTCCATGGGTTGCCCCTGAATGTTGTGTCTGACAGGGGGGTACAATTCATTTCTCGGTTTTGGAGGGCCTTGTGCAGGCGGTTGGGAATTGAGTTGTCCTTCTCGTCCGCCTATCATCCCGAGTCCAATGGGCAGATGGAGAGGACGAATCAGACCCTTGAGCAAATCCTGCAGTGCTTGGTTTCTGCTCAGCAGGAGGATTGGTGTACGTTTTTGCCCCTTGCGGAGTTTGCATTCAATAGCAGAGTCCATCAGTCTACGGGGACTTCTCCCTTCTTCTGTAATTACGGGTTTCACCCTCACTTCGGGACCTTCTCTAGAATGGATTCAGGGTGTCCAGGGGCCGAGTCAGTCGTTCAGCATCTGGGGGAGGTGTGGAAGGAGGTACGACGGTGTATCGAGACGCTCAACAGTCCCAGAAACGCCAAGCGGACAAATGCCGTTCTCTGGGACCCCCCTTTCAAGTGGGGGACAAAGTGTGGCTGTCCACTCGGAATATTAGGCTTAGGGTTCCGTCTGCTAAGTTGGGTCCTAAGTTTATAGGACCCTATGAGATCATTGAAGTGATCAACCCGGTGGTCTTTCGGTTACAACTGCCCCAGACCTTGCGTATTCCTAACGTATTTCATACCTCCTTGCTTAATCCATTTGTTCTATCTGTGGTGGATTCTCAGACGCCCCCGGCTCCAATATTTGTGGACGGTGAGGAGGAGTACGAGATCCAGCATATTATCGATTCTCGTTGGGTTCCTAGTTCCCTCCAGTATCTGATCCATTGGAAGGGTTACGGTCCGGATGACAGGACCTGGGTGCCGGCTCGATCCGTGCGGGCCGATCGGTTGATTGCGGCTTTCCACCGGAAATATCCTGGGGGTCCGGTGCCCCCCCCTTGAGGAGGGGGTACTGTCATGGTTCGCCTCCCCGTCCACATGGCTAGGGGGTGGAGCCTTCTCTCGGGCCTCACTTCTGGACCTTGGATGCCTTAAAAGCTGACATTTCCAGTGAACCAGTGCCGGCTATAAGCTTAGCACTGCTTTGCCTGTGATTGCTGGTCCTGTGAGTGATATCCTGATTAGAGATGAGCGAACCGGTCGCGGTTCGGCTCGAGCTTGGTTCGCCGAACGGAGGTCTCGTTCGAGTTCGGTTCGGCGAACTGGTTCGGCGAACCGCTCGAACCCCATAGGAAACAATGGGAGGCAATCACAAACACATAAAAACACGTTATAAATGTACACATACAGTTAATAAACATTGCCATATCACTTACCGGTCCCCGGGATGCGTCCTGCACTCTGTCTCCTGCCGCTATTCCTCCCGATAATCGCTGCGTCTTCCCGGTAACCAGCAGTGATGACAGGACCTACGTGATGTTGTCAAAATAGCATGTGACCAGTCACGTGTCTGTAATCTCATTGGCTACAGACTGGTCACATGGCTAGACGTCATGGCCTGTCCTAGGTCCTGTCAGTGCATCTCTCCAGTACGCGGTGATTGTTTGTGTATCTCCGTGTACTGGTGAGATGCTCTGGCACACGGTCGGTTTCCCGGTCTGCTTCTCTGTTCCCTTATTCACCGGCTGCCACAGCCGGTTAATAACGGAGATCACCGTTGCTATAGCAACTCGCCTGTCAATGGTGACATCACCGCTATTCAGCACGGAGCCTCTGATCACTCAGGCTGCACGGGAAGCAGCGTCCTTTCTCACATGCACCGCTGCTGATGTAGCAGAGCTGAATGTGTTGAAGGAGAAAGAAGACAGAAGACCATGGATCGTGGAGGGATAAAAGGGAGTAATACACATGGAGTCTGTAATGTGTCTGTGTATTTATTTCTATTAAAGTATTTTAACTGTGCGTGGTGTCTTTTTTTAACCCTTTATTATAGATTCTTAATGGCCGGGTCAAACTTGCCTGATATTAAGAATCTCTGGCTTAATACTAGCTAGTAATACAAAGCCAGTATTAACTCATGATGATTACTCAGCAAGCCACCCGGCTTCAGGGCTGCTGGAAGAGTTGGCTACAGCGCCAGATAATGGCGCTTCTATGAAAGCGCCATTTTCTGGGGCGGCTGCGGATTGCAATTCGCAGCAGAGGCGCCCAGAAACCTCGGGCTAACCTGTGCTGCGGATTCCAATCCCCAGCTGCCTAGTTGTACCTGGCTGGACACAAAAATGGGGAGAAGCCCATGTCATTTGTTTTTTAATTATTTCATGAAATTCATGAAATAATTAAAAAAAGGGTTTCCCTATATTTTAAATTCCCAGCCGGGTACAAATAGGCAGCTGGGGGTTGGGGGCAGCCGTACCTGCCTGCTGTACCTGGCTAGCATACAAAAAGATGGAGAAGCTCACGTCATTTTTTTTTTTTTTAGTTTTTTGGCAAAAAAAGTAAAAAAATGCTTTTCTGGATTTTCCATTGCCAGTGAAGGTAACACCAAGCAGTGGGGGTTGGCAGCCAGTAGCTGCTTGGATTACCCATAGCTAGCAATACAAAAAATGCAGCGGGAGCCCATATTTTTTTTTTTTAATTATTTATTTAAATAACTAAAAAAAAAAGTGCTTCCGTGTATTTTGATTGCCTGACATGACAGAACTGTAAAAATAAATCATTAAAAAAATGACGTAGCGCTCCGCGGTATTTTTGATTCTCAGCGCAGATAAAGCAGACAGCTACAGGTTGCCAGCCCATCTGCCTGGCGTTACCTTGGCTGGCAATCAAAATACAGGGAAGCCCATTAAAAAAATAGTTTAAAAAAAATGACGTGGGGTCCCCCCATTTTTGTTTGTTTTAATGTTTTGTTTATTGAAGCAAAAGAAAATAAAAATACACAATCATCAGAAATCACAGTCTTGACTAATACAATTACATTTGCATCCGACGCTTCCCATTTTAACTCTATGACTCAGATTACTTATGTGTTGTCTGAGCTTTCCAAATAATAAACTTAACCATCGGGTAGTGGGAAAGCCCGAATTAAATTAGTTGCCTGGTTTCTGTATTAATATGCAACAATTTTTAACAACAAGTATCATAGAAACTAGAAGTAGGGGGGGAGCTAGAATCCAGGAGAGCGAATTTTTATCGCATGAAATTCAGTTACGGGATTAGAGTTAGAGGGTTCAAGAGACGAAAGGAAAGGGGAAAGAGATAGAAAGGAGAGAAGAAAGGAGAGGATTTTGGTCTTAGATCCATTCAATCTGTGGCAAGGATGGTTAGACAGCTGTCATTCATCTCATTGGTGGGGGGAAGGGTGACTTACAATCCCCTATGCTGCCGTCTGCGAAGTCACTATTGAAAATTGAGGTTTAGACTTATAGGCCTGCCAAGCCTTCCAGACTTGAAGGAAAGAGAGCATATTTTGACGTGAAAGGGCTGAGAATTCTTCAACGTGATATAATTGATCGATCTTCAGCAAGAGCTGCGTGAGAGTGGGAATTTTCGTTGTGCGCCACAATTGGGCTATGAGAAGTTTACAGGCTGAGCCTACAAATGACGCCAGTTTTGAAGAAGCTTTATCTTTAGGCCAGATTGGGAAGTTCAGAAGCATTTGTCCAGGTTCCAGAACCCCCTGTTTGCCTGTGAGGTCAAATATTAACTGTGATGCCATCCGCCAGAAGGTCTGGATAATCGGACAAGTCCACCACACATGTAAATATGTTCCCTTGTCCCTCCCGCATCGCCAGCATTGATCTGAGTTGGAAGAGCTCCATGTACTAGACGAGGTGGGGACAATGTACCATCTCGCAATCACTTTAAATGAATTCTCTTGAACTCTCACACAACATGACGGACCATGTGAGGCATTGTAAATTTGGCTCGTTTGTAAATCGGTAAATGTAGTACTCAGGTCCCTTTCCCATCTTAGTATATATGCTCTCTTTACCACCAGTTTTTTTGTAAGCAGGGTATGGTACAGGTTAGAAAGAATTTTCCTGGGAGCCCGGGCTTGCATGCAAAAAGATTCAAATGCAGTTAAAGGTCTGTCGAGATGAGTATGAGGTAATAATGGATGAATCACATGTTTTAACTTTGTATGATGAAGAAATGTGAGCTTAGAGAGGCCTAGGTTCATACCCATCTCCTGTTCAGATATCAAAGAGCCGTCCACCAAAAGATCAGCTAACAGAACATTCACATTGGTCAGAAATGTGGATTTCGTGGACGCGGCTTGGTTTACATCGGCATCTAATATGTCGGAAACTTGGGTTAAAGGGGAGAGAGGCGGGGCCAATATCTCTCTGTTTTCCTTCCATTTGTGCAAGAGAGTTCTCGTAAGCTCATTTGTGAAGGATCTTTTATCCCTCTGGTTTGCAGGGGAAAGTAGCATAGCTCGTAGAGGGGTGGGGGCTAGGTATTCTTCTATAGATATCCACAATTTAGTCGGTGGGCGTCTGATCCAGTCTACCGTTCTGGAAAGGACGGCGGCTTGGTAATATAACGAAATATTGGGTAATCCCATGCCCCCCCTGTCCCTTGGGAGGTTCAATGTTTGAAAGTTGATTCTCGGTTTATGTTTGTTCCAGACGTAGTTGGAGATTAAAGAGTAAAGCGGGCTTTACACGCTACGACATCGCTAATGTGGAGTCGTTGGGGTCACGGATTTTGTGACGCACATCCGGCCGCATTAGCGATGCCGTTGCGTGTGACATCGATAAGCGATTTTGCATCGTTGCAAAACCATGCAAAATCGCTAATCGGCGACACGGGGGTCCATTCCCAATTATCGTTACTGCAGCAGTAACGAGGTTGTTCGTCGCTCCTGCGGCAGCATACATCGCTGCGTGTGACGCCGCAGGAGCGAGGAAGCTCTCCCTACCAGCCTCCCGGGCGCTATGAGGAAGGAAGGAGGTGGGCAGGATGTTACGTCCCGCTCATCTCCGCCCCTCCGCTGCTATTGGGCGGCGGTTCAGTGACGTTTCAGTGACGTCGCTGTGACGCCGCACGGACCGCCCCCTTAGAAAGGAGGTGGTTCGCCGGTCACAGCGACGTCGCCGGACAGGTAAGTATGTGTGACGGCTGTGGGCGATGTTGTGCGGCACGGGCAGCGATATGCCCGTGTCGCGCAACAGATGGGGGCGGGTACCCACACTAGCGATATCGGGACCGATATCGCAGTGTGTAAAGTAGCCTTTACACTGAGAGAGAAAAGCTGTGGGAATTGGTATGGGTAGCATTTGAAAAAGGTAAATAAACTTTGGAAGTATAATGCTTTTAATTAAATTTTTCCGACCCATCCACGAAAGGAAGGGAGCCTTCCACGAGGCTATTTGTGCGGTAAGTTTAGGAAGAAGGGGCTTGTAGTTGAGATCAAATAGGGACTTGAAGGTTTTCCCCAACTTAATGCCTAAGTATGTTATGTGACTATTTGGCCATCGAAAAGGGAACTTGTTTTGGAGAGATTTAGTAACTTTGCTGGCGATATTAATGCTTAACGCTTCTGATTTGGATAGGTTAATTTTGAAGTTAGACCAGCGGCCATATTCCTCTAATAATTTCATAAAGGCAGGGAAACCCCTCTCCGGCCTGGACATTACCACCAACAAGTCGTCGGCAAAGGCGGCGGACTTGTGGTGAACTCCCTGCAGATTAAACCCCTCAATGTCCCGGTCCTGTTGAATGGAGGTTAGCAATGGCTCCATGACCAAGACAAAGAGTAGGGGGGATAAGGGGCAACCCTGCCTTGTGCCATTTTTAATGTCAAGAGGGTCGGTGAGGGTATTGTTTATTTTAATCCTGGCCGTGGGGGTCCCCCCATTTTTGATAGCCAGCTAGGGTAAAGTAGACGGCTGTAGCCTGAAAACCACAGCTGGCAGCTTTACCGTGGTTGGTGATCCAATGTGGAGGTCACCCCAGGCTCTTTTTTATAATTATTTTATAAATAATAATAATTACAAAAAAAAAGTAGGGTCCCCCCAAATTGGATCACCAGCCAAGGTAAAGTGGACAGCTGTGGTCCGGTATTCTCAGGATGGGAAGGTCCATAGTTATTGGCCCTTCACAGCCTAAAAATAGCAGGCCGCAGGCGCCCCAGAAGTGGCGCATCCACTAGATGCGCCAATCCTGGCGCTTCACCCCAGCTCATCCCGTGCCCTGGTGCAGTGGCAAATGGGGTAATAAATGGGGTTGCTACTAGCTGTAAGGTCACCTGACATCAAGCCCAGCAGTTTGTGATGTCATGGCGTCTGTCAGATACCCGACATCACAAACTGTCAGTACTAACAAAAAAATAGACAAAAAAAAATTATTTGAAAAAACACTCCCCAAAACATTCCCTCTTTCACCAATTTTTTGTAAGAAAATAAATAAGGGGGTCCCACAACGACTCTCGACCGTCTAGAATATGGGGGGACACGCTCGGTGAACGTATCCCCCATTTTCTAGGAGTGCAGACCCTCCATGTGAGGAGTGTGGGTGCAATGAATCTGCACCCACTCTCCCTGGGTCCACAGCAGCAGAGTCCATGTCGTAACGGTTGCTATCAAAGCTGCAATGCCCTGCTCATGAGGTAAGGGCATGCCTAATCAGGAGAACTATTCTACATTTCCAAATATTGGTATTTGCTGATATTACTGCTATTCCACCTACTATATATTGGGGATAGGATCTTGGAGATGGAATACCCCTTTAAGTCCAGTTATCCAGCTGAATGAATACTAAACAACAGAGCTCGCTATTTAGATGTGTTTTCTTCTGGCGTATAACGGACTCTCATGTTTGGTAGTCGTTCAGCAGGGCAACAGAAATAGCACATACCTCCATTTGGAAATGTAGTATAGCTCTCCTGATCAACTATGTTCCTTACCTCATGAGCAGGGCATTGCAATAATAATAATAATAATTCATTTATATAGCGCTATTAATTCCATAGTGCTTTACATACATTGGGAACACTGTCGCCATTGGGGCTCACAATCTAAATTCCCTATCTGTATGTCTTTGGGTACTCGGAGGAAACCCACGCAAACATGGGGAGAACATACAAACTCATTGCAGATGGTGTCCTTGGTGGGAATTGAACCCAGGACGTCAGCGCTGCAAGACTGCAGTGCTAACCACTGAGCCACCGTGCCGCCCATTTAGCTTACAGATGTATAACCACCACTCACTGTGTCTGACCACAGGAAGCTGAGCTGACAGCCGCTCTGTGCATGCGGCAGCGTCTATTGTGAAGGAGAGGGCCGCCGGAGATTAACACTCCACAGATACCGTGGGACACCGGGGAACACCGGTGGGGTTATAGAGGGTGACCTGGCAGGGCCTGGAGAGGAGTTTTCTGTCGCATGTGTCATGGCACATGTGACAGAAATCAGAGGAGTAGGGTGAATGCGTCTGGCGCACTGCTGTGCGCGCGGCCATCTTGGATTTCCGGGAGGGGTCGGGGGGAGACACTTTGGCGACACCGGGGGACCGGGGAGGAGATTTATCTCCCATCTGACATGTTTGTTCATGCCAGATGGGAGATAAATAATTTTTTACCGACGCTGTCATTTACTGTAACGTGATCATCGGTATACGGTGTATACTGGTGATCACGTGAGCGGGGACCGGAAAAAACGGCCTAAATCATGATCTCCAGGGTCTCAGCTACCCCCTGAAACCACGGAGATTTTCTGACGCTAGGGGGCGCTATTCACTTATTTCTGCCTGCTGTTTATAAACGGCAGACCAGAATAGCGCTTCATTCACACGACCGATCCGTTTTCGCGGTCCACAAAAAACAGTTTGTTTTTTTTACAGGTGCATCCGTGTGGCATCCGTTTCTGTTCCATATACGGTCCGTATGTCATCCGTGTGCCTTCCGTTTGTTTGCATACTGCAAAAAAACTGAAGGAGGTAAAATACATAAATTTACCCAGGATCTGTGACGCCCTGGACCCCCAGGGGTCACAGGTAACAACACACAACACCACACACACCCCCACCCCAGTGAGGCACCAGCAGCCAACAAGTCCTGACCGCCTCCCTCAGGTCTAGTCAGGCACACCAGTTGGGCGGAGCCAGGCGGATAGTCACGCCGTCCGAGGAGTCTGCTGGCCTGAGGCAGGGAAAGGACAAGTGAGTCGAGTGGGGAGAGGAGTAGTGAGAGGAGTAAAAGTGGCGAGCTGAGAGTCAGGGGCCTAGGGCGGAGCCTAGGACCCCTTGGAACTGTCAGGCAGGCAAGACGGTGATGGCCGTCTGCAGGAGTCCAGTCAGGGACTGAACTGCGGAACCGTAGGGACCGAGAAGAGGGTGGTGACCCTTCGTACCCGAATCGGGGAGCTAACAAGTCAACCGGAGCACCAGGCAGGGTACTCAGACCCCGTTCTAGCCCAGAAGCAACCGGGCTCAGACAAATCTACTGATTGCGGTCTGGACCTCAGGGGTTCATTCCCACCCAAAGTCCCGATAGACGGCAACAGCCCACCGATTCCGGATAAGAGCCACCGCCAAGGGCCAGAGATCCAAAGGGCTAGCGCCTGCGGGTAAAAGGGCTCCTCCGGTACCCAAAAGCCGGGGAGTGGACTACCGTTGCTGAAGCATAGGAGTCACTGTAGCAAATTTAAAGGTGCAGGAGAAAGGCGACATCACCAACCTCACTGGGGACACACGCAGCCGGCTGCGGGCACCGATCTACACTGAACTTGGTTTACCATTGACTCTGTGTGGTTTAATCGTGAGTACACCAGTGCCATCAGGCACCGCGCCGCATGCGTGCCCCTGCGTCCTGCAACCCCCCGCTCCTGCCACCTGGCCCCAGGACCAACAAACCCCCTACCCACGGAGGGGTCAACACCTAGCTGCGACCCACCACCGATCCCGGACGAGCCCCCGCACCCTGACCGCAGCGGTGGTGCCTATCACCTCACCACGACCCGTGGGTGGCGTCACGAACTGTTACCGGGCCGTGAAACCGGTCCACCCCAAACCAAACAACCAAACCTACCCCCCCTTTCCAGAGCGACGTGGCCCCCAGTCCGGAGGCGCTTGAGCCACCGACAACCCGAGCTCGGATCCGAGCGGCTCGGCGGAGAGCAGCCGAGCCCCCAGGGCAGTACAGATCCATAGCTTCAACCTACATGAGATGTTCACTCCAGTGCCATTTTCTACTGCTTTTCACAGTGTAGAGCGCTCTGGTGATTTTCTTTTGCTTGTACACTTCATATCAGTCTTTTCTGTCATTATAATGGCAGAAAGACACATAATGTCCCACTCGCCTGCATTTTGTAATTTTGCACCCTTTGGTGCCTTTCATGTGGCACTAAGGGGTGCTTAGCCTTGTATTTAGCGAAAAAAATTAAAAAAATGACGTGGGGTTCCCCCTATTTTTGTAGCCAGCTAGGGTAAAGCAGACGGCTGCAGCCTGCAGACCACAGCTGGCAGCTTCACCTTGGCTGGTAATCCAAAACTGAGGGCACTCCACTCTGTTATTTTAAATTAAATAAATAACTAAAAAAAAAAAAGACGTGGGGGTCCCCCCAAAATTGGATCATCAGCCAAGGTAAAGCGGACAGCTGGGGTCTGATATTCTCAGACTAGGGAGGTCCATGATTATTGGACTCTCCCCAGCCTAAAAATAGCAGGCCGCAGCCGCCCCAGAAGTGGCGCATCTATTAGATGCGCCAATCCTGGTGCTTCGCCCCAGCTCATCCCGTGCCCTGGTGCGGTGGCAAATGGGGTAATATATGGGGTTGATACCAGATGTGTATTGTCACCTGGCATCAAGCCCTGGGGTTCGTGAGGTCAGGCGTCTATCAGATACCCGACATCACCAACCCAGTCAGTAATAAAAAAAAAAAAATAGACGACAAACACATTTTTATTTGAAAAAACACTGCCCAAAACATTCCCTCTTTCACCAATTTATTAGAAAGAAAAACAAATCCAGGTCTGCTGTAATCCAAGGGGTTCCCATGACGATCCATACCATAGTCACTGTCCCATTCAATGAAGAACAGAATGTTCCACATTGGCTGGGAGAGCAATGCAGTGACCTGAGCTAACATCAACAGGTCAGCCCAGGTCACTGCAGGGCATGACAAGTGCTGCTGTCAGGAGCGAGGTACATTACCTGCGGTGACGATCTCCTGCACTGCTGATAGCAGACCTGTCACTGACTTCAATGACCTTCACAGCCAAGTATCGTGGGAGCCTGTGACGTCACCGCTGGTGACAGTCTCTGGTCGGCAGCGAGAGGAGATGTGACAAGCGGCGGCCATGGAGGACAGTGACAGCGCGAAGGTCGGGAGTGCGGGACTTCATCACCGCAGGTAAGCTGAGCGGAGTAATGTGTGCGGAGTGCGAGGTGGGTGGAGCTAAGCGGGGTAATGTGTGCAGAGTGACAGGTGGGTGGAGCCAAGTAGGGTAATGTGTGAAGAGTGCCAGGTGGGCGGAGCTAAGCGGGGTAATGTGTGCATAGTGCCAGGTGGGTGGAGCCAAGCGGGGTAATGTGTGCAGAGTGCCAGGTGGGTGGAGCCAAACGGTGTAATGTGTGCAGAGTGCCAGGTTGGTGAAGCCAAGCGGGGTAATGTGTGCAGAGTGCCAGGTGGGTGGAGACAAACAGTGTAATGTGTGCAGAGTGCCAGGTTGGTGGAGCCAAGCGGGGTAATGTGTGCAGAGTGCCAGGTGGGCGGAGCCAAGCGGGGTAATGTGTGCAAAGTTCCAGGTGGGTGGAGCCAAGCGGGGTAATGTGTGCAGAGTGCCAGGTGGGCAGAGCCAAGCAGGGTAATGTGTGCGGAGTGCAGGTGGGTAGAGCCAAGCGGGGTAATGTGTGCGGAGTGCAGGTGGGTGGAACCAAGCTATGTAATGTGTGCAGAGTCCCAGGTGGGTGGAGCCAAGTGGGGTAATGTGTGCAGAGTGCCAGGTGGGCGGAGCCAAGCAGAACCATGTGTGCGGAGTGCAGGTGGGTGGAGCCAAGCGGGGTAATGTGTGCAGAGTGCCAGGTGGGCGGAGCCAAGTGGGGTAATGTGTGCAGAGTCCCAGGTGGGGGGAGCCAAGCGGGGTAATGTGTGCAGAGTGCCAGGTGGGTGGAGTAAAGCGGGGTAATGTGTGCAGAGTGCCAGGTGGGCGGAGCCAAGTGGGTAATGTGTGCAGAGTGCCAGGTGGGTGGAGCCAAGCAGGGTAATGTGGGCAGAGTGCCAGGTGGGTGGAGCCAAGCAGGGTAATGTGTGCGGAGTGCAAGTGGGTGGAGCCTAGCGGGGCCATGTGTGCGGGCAGCGGAGTGCAAAGTGGGTGGAGCCTAGCGGGGCCATGTGGGGCTGAAGACATCAGTGCCGGGCACTGCATGGCTGGGGACTGGTGAGTGTGAGTGTGTGTGTGTACATGCCGAGTGCAGGAGGGGGCGGAGCCCAGCGGGGAAGTGTCGGCTCCCTGCACATGTAACTAAGATAAATTTTGGGCTACTAAACAAAGCACTTTGCTTGGATACCCGATATTTATCTTGGTTACCAGCTTACCGCAGGCTGCCAGCGATGGCTCCCTGCACACTGTAGCTGTAAAAAGCCCTGCTTTTTGCTGATCAAACCATTCTCAAACGTAACTCGAACTGCCGAACTTTTACCAAAAAGCTCAAGTTCTAGTTCGATCTAGAACACCCCCCAAATCACTCTAACCGCGAACTGGAGAACCACGAACCGCGCTCAACTCTAATCCTGATCTGTCTGTTCCTGTGCCCCCGTGCCCTTGTCTGTGTTCTGTCCCCTGGTCGTCCTTCCTGTCCTCTGTCCCCTCTCCTATTTCTCCACTCGGTTGCTTCCTCCGGTACTGACCTTGACCTGACTTTGACTCTGCTTCTGCTCGTTCCTCCGGTCCTGCTTTTGCCCGTACGGTGTTTGACCCAGCCTGCCTGACTATTCCTCGCATGCCCTGCATCTCTGCTTCTCACCTGTGCTGTGAGGCAGTGTATGAGAACACTGTGTATTTACTTACTGGTTCTCGTTGCTCTGTGTAGTGTCTTCTGCTGCAGAGCTCTGGCTCCCCCTGGTGGCAGCATGACAGAGTAATTCCGCATATGAAATATAGAAATACTTTATTTTTAGAAAAATTTATACAGTAAGTGATAGACATACAAAAACACAATAAAAATGCAGTGTTACAGTGTACAAAACACACAAGGATGTGGAGGGTTAACACACTCTAAATTGGGTTAAATTATACAAATCTGTTATGATCCGGAACCATGGAAGATCACAATAGATCATTGGCAAAAAGGTGACAAGCGCATTGGCAACTAATCTGGCTGCCATCCTCTTACTAAACCATCAACACTAGAAGTAGCTGAGGGGTAAACTAACATCCTATGCACCGCGAACCCAGCCAGAAAACTAAGTATCCTATAGGAAGGAAGGATGAATAACTCTCTGCCTCAGAAATAGTCCGCAAAAGGTATAGCAAACCCCCCACATTCAAAGATATAGGAAAATACAATACACAGATGGATGATAGGATTAGCAAAGGTGAGGCCCCACTAACTAAATAGGAAAGGATAGGAAAGAAGCTGATGGTGATCAGAGAAAAACCCTACAAAAATCCAAATACCTGATAGTACAAAAAGGTCCTCAGATCGCACGATCTGCACTCCGTCCTATATCAGGCGCTCTTGTCAAACCAATGAACATAAAACAGGAACAATTACAAATTCAAGAAGCAACAAACACATGGACTTATAGGAGCAAAAACTCCAAACATAGCTGCAGGGAGTGTTGTGAATGTTAGTTATGTCTTGGCTGCTGGGAGGCTCCCTCTGGTGGCCAGGAAGGGTTTGGACAGAGACCAGGTGTGTTGTGCAGTGGGTGTTTCCTTTCCTAACTCTCTGCTTATTTAAGTCCTGGTCTGATTGCAGGCTGTTGCCGGATGTCAGTTGTTCTTTGTATCTCTAGCCTGCATAATCCTGCTCTACATCACATCCACTCCAGATAAGTTCTTGCTCTTTATTTATTGCCTGGTTCTTTTGCTTATCTGGGTTTGTCATTTGTTGTGGTTGGTTTCAGTTTATTTCCTTCCAGGGATTTCCCCCCTCAGTGGATTGTTGAGGAACTCCCTGCAGTTCTATGTGGAGTATAGCTCCTTTGGGTCCATGTGTTTATGGCTTGTTGAATTTGTTATAATTCTTGTTTTCTGTTCATTGGTATGACAAGGGCACCTGGTATAGGACGGAGTTCAGATCGAGCGATCTGAGGGCCTTTTTGTACTATCAGGAAGTTGGTATTTTGCAGGGTTTTTCTCTGGCTACCATCAGTCCCTTTCCTGTCCTTTCCTATTTTAGTCAGCGGGGGCCTCACCTTTTGCTAATCCTGTCATCTACCTGTTGTGAGGTAGCGCGGTCGGCTGCGCAGCAGAAGACACGGGATCCAGGCATATAGGTTCACAGCACACGGTGTTTAATGTCCAAACAAAAATCCACAGCAATATACATGTCTCTCCAGCAGAGACTCAGGGAGTTGTGATCACTCCCTCACACCCGGCACACCTGCCCCTCGTTCCTGTTTCCATTTAACCCTTCCTTCAGCCTGTAGGGAAACAGCATTAACCCTAGAGTGGATTTACTTTCTATCATGGAGTGAGCACGACCGGGGCGAGACATACCGGCCGTCATAGATAACCCCGGTCACAGTCTCACATACCCCCCCCCTCAGTTCAAGCGTGCGGGGTTGAACTCCCGCCATCAAACACGGGCCGCGGGACAAGGCATCGGCGTTGACCTGCAACCTACCGGCCCGGTGTTCAACCGTAAACCGGAAGTTCTGCAGAGAAAGGAACCACCGGGTAACCCGGGCATTCCGTTCCTTGGCGGACCTCATCCAGACCAGCGGAGAGTGATCAGTCACCAAGCGAAACTGCCGTCCCAGCAGGTAATAGCGTAGGGACTCCAAGGCCCATTTAATCGCCAGGCACTCCTTCTCCACTACGCTATAATTCCGCTCGGGAGGGGTGAGCTTCCTACTCAAGAAGGTGACGGGGTGTTCCTCCCCCTGAACCACCTGAGACAGCACTGCCCCCAGGCCGACCTCAGAGGCGTCAGTCTGTACTATGAACTCCTTCCGGAAATCAGGGTTGACCAGAACGGGTTGTCCGCACAGGACCCCCTTCAGGGCCCGGAAGGAGTCCTCGGCCTGCGGAGTCCAGCGCACCATGACGGACTTCTTGCCTTTGAGAAGGTCCGTCAAGGGGGCTGATAGTCCCGCAAAATCTCTTACAAACCTCCTGTAGTACCCCACGATACCCAGGAAGGCCCTAACCTGCTTTGTGGTCAGGGGTCTAGGCCACTTCTGGATCGCCTCAACCTTGTTAATTTGGGGCTTAATCACTCCTTGGCCTATCACGTAGCCCAAGTAGCGGGCTTCCGTGAGTCCCAACGCACATTTCTTGGGATTGGCTGTCAATCCGGCTGTTCGAAGCGCGTCCACCACCGCTTGTACCTGTTCCAAGTGGGTCTGCCAATCGGGGCTGTAAATAATGATGTCATCAAGGTACGCTGATGCATACGCCTGGTGGGGTTCCAGCACTAAGTCCATCAACCTCTGGAACGTGGCCGGAGCGCCATGTAACCCAAAAGGCAAGACAACATAGTGGAAGAGACCCTCCGGCGTAACAAAAGCGGTTTTCTCCTTGGCGGACTCCGTCAGTGGCACCTGCCAGTACCCCTTGGTCAGGTCGAGCGTGGTAAAATATCGCGCCTGTCCCAGCCTATCAATCAGCTCATCCACCCGGGGCATGGGGTAGAGATCGAACTTGGATATTTCGTTCAATCTCCGGAAGTCATTGCAGAACCTTAAGGAGCCATCGGGTTTTGGTATTAGGACAATGGGACTAGCCCATTCACTCCGGGATTTTTCGATGACCCCCAGGCGTAGCATTGTCTTCACTTCTTCTGATATGGCTTGTCTTCGAGCCTCCGGCACGCGGTATGACTTCAGGCGTACCTTCAGGTGGGGCTCGGTGACAATGTCATGTCGTATCAGACTGGTCCTACCCGGCAACTCGGAGAAGACATCGGGGTTCTGCTGAACCAGCCGTCTGGCCTCTCGCCTCTGTTGCTTGGTGAGGGCTTCTCCGATCCTTACTTCCGGTTCGTCCTCTCCGGAGGTCGCTGAAGCCGGGAGTGAACGACCCGAAGAGGAGGGAGATGGGGGAAACTCAACCATCAGGCTTTCCCGTTCCTGCCACGGTTTTAATAGGTTGACATGGTATATTTGTTCAGGTTTCCGCCTACCGGGCTGCAATACTTTATAGTTGACCACCCCAACTTTTTCCTTTATCTCGTAGGGGCCTTGCCACTGAGCCAGGAATTTACTCTCCGCCGTGGGGATTAATACCAACACCCGATCCCCGGGTTTAAAGGTCCGCACGGTGGCTTGTCTATTATAGCGGCCGCTTTGCGCGGCCTGAGCCTCCTGTAAATGCTCCTTCACAATTGGCATGACCGCGCTTATGCGGTTCTGCATTCCTAAAATGTGTTCAATCACACTTTTATGGGGGGTGGGCTCTTGCTCCCATGTTTCCTTTGCCAGGTCCAACAATCCCCGGGGATGTCGCCCGTATAACAATTCAAAAGGCGAAAACCCCGTGGATGCCTGTGGCACCTCTCGGATGGCAAACATCAAATAGGGAAGCATCATATCCCAGTCCTTCCCATCTTTGGAGATCACCCTTTTTAGCATGGTTTTCAGGGTTTTATTGAATCGTTCTACTAACCCATCCGTCTGAGGATGATACACAGACGTACGCAACTGCTTGATCTGGAGTAGCCGGCATAGTTCTTTGGTCACTTTAGACATGAATGGGGTCCCCTGATCCGTAAGGATCTCCTTGGGCAACCCCACCCGGCAGAACACAGAAAACAACTCCCGAGCTATAAGCTTCGCCGCAGTATGTCTGAGAGGTATCGCCTCTGGATACCGGGTGGCATAGTCAACGATCACTAGGATGTGTTGGTGCCCTCGAGCAGACTTTACGAGGGGCCCCACCAGATCCATCCCTATCCGTTCAAAAGGGACTTCTATAATGGGTAACGGCACCAACGGACTGCGAAAGTGGACCAGTGGTGCGGTAAGCTGACACTCCGGGCAGGTTTCGCAGAACCGTTTTACCTCCCCAAAGACCCCGGGCCAATAGAACCGTTGCAATATTCGCTCCTGCGTTTTCTTGACCCCTAGGTGGCCACTCATCAGATGTTTATGAGCCAAGTCGAGGACCCGCCGGCGATACGGCTGGGGCACCACCAACTGCTCCACCCCCACGCCCCGTATTTCATCTACCCGGTAGAGTAAATCCTGTTTAAGAGCGAAATGGGGGTACCTTACCTGGGCACCGGGCAGCTGGGCCACCCCGTCAATTACTAACACCCTATTCCGGGCATGTATTAACGTAGGGTCCTGGAGTTGGGCTGTCCCAAACGCATCCGGGGATGCCTCCAAGTCCGGGATGGGCTCGACCGTCTCAGCCTCTCCTGCCAATACCTCTAGGGGCGACCTATCGGGTTCACATTCTGTCCCTATCATGGGGACCCCTACGGCAGGTGTCCCGGATTCAGGATTGTAGGGCTTCCTCATAGAACCACTGATTTACCCGCTGAGCCCGTACATAGGTATTCACCCCCAACCGAGCCAGTATTTCGGCTTTCAGGGTCACATAGTCAATGGCGTCCTCGGTACCGAGGTCCAGGTACGCTTTTTGGGGTTCCCCCGTCAGATAGGGCGACAATACCTCAGCCCACTGGGGGGTCGGCAGCTTTTCCCGCTCGGCCACCCGCTCAAACACTGCCAGGAACGCTTCCACATCATCCCCCGGGGTCATCTTTTGCAACGCTTGTCTCACCGCTTTCCGGACGCTGCCGTCGTCACCCGGTCCCGGGGTTGTTGCTGCCGGTCCGGCACGGATTGACTTGGCCAGGAGAACCATCTGTTCTTGGTGCCTTTTTTCCTGCAATTTCAAGGATTGCTGGTGCTGTTGCTGCTGTTGCTCCAACGTCCGGAGCAGGTGGGTATTCACCTGTTGTTGCTGTGCATTAGCCTCTTGTTGTTGTGCATTAGCCTGCTGCTGCTGTGCATTAGCCTGAGCCAAATGCCTTAGTATGTCCTCCATGGCGTCGCTGGGTTTGGGCCGTAGTATAGCTGCTTGAATCCAGGACATGTGCTACCGGATCACCAGAAAAGGAAGTACACCTCACCGGGCTGGCATGCCCGCCGATTCTCCACCATATGTGAGGTAGCGCGGTCGGCTGCGCAGCAGAAGACACGGGATCCAGGCATATAGGTTCACAGCACACGGTGTTTAATGTCCAAACAAAAATCCACAGCAATATACATGTCTCTCCAGCAGAGACTCAGGGAGTTGTGATCACTCCCTCACACCCGGCACACCTGCCCCTCGTTCCTGTTTCCATTTAACCCTTCCTTCAGCCTGTAGGGAAACAGCATTAACCCTAGAGTGGATTTACTTTCTATCATGGAGTGAGCACAACCGGGGCGAGACATACCGGCCGTCATAGATAACCCCGGTCACAGTCTCACACTGTGTATTGTGTTTTTCCTATATCACCGCAGTCTTTGAATGTGGGGGGCTTGCTATTCTTGTCTATTTTCTGAGGCAGAGAGTTATTCATCTTTCCTACCTTTAGGATAGTTAGTTCTCCGGCTGGGTTCACGGTGCACAGGATGTTAGTTCACCCCTCGGCTACTTCTAGTTGTGTTGGTTAGTAAGGGGATGGCGGCCAGATTAGTTGCCAATGCTCTTGTCACCTTTTTGCCAATGATTTGTGGTGATCTTCCATGGTTCCGGATCATAACAAGGGAGCTTCCCAGCTAAGCAACAGAGATGGAAGATTCCTGCTTGAAAATAAACTGACAACAACCACAATAATTGACAACCCAGAAAAGAACAAAACAACTTAAGAAAGAAACAAGCACTTATCTGGGGTAGATGTGGTCTGGAGCAAAATGAAAAGGCTGGTGAAGTAAAGAACAAATGATAACCGACCCAGACAGCCATGAAGCAAAAGCTTAAATAGGCAGAGAGTTAGCAATTGAAACGCCCATTGCTCCAGCACACTTGGTCTCTGTCCAAACCATTCCTGGCCACAAGAGGGAGCCTCACAGAAGCAAAAGTATAACTGATATTCACAACACAAATCCTAGGAGTATAGTGAACAGATAAAGCCAGATTGGCTAATTCTTTAGATTTGGATGTAGATAATAACAGAAGTAACAATCATAGGGCTGTCGAAATTAACAAAATGATGGTCGCGGGGTAAATAAAGTGCAAGGGCTGGCTGTAAATAAATATACAGTTAGGTCCAGAAATATTTGGACAGTGACACAAGTTTTGTTATTTTAGCTGTTTACAAAAACATGTTCAGAAATACAATTATATATATAATATGGGCTGAAAGTGCACACTCCCAGCTGCAATATGAGCGTTTTCACATCCAAATCGGAGAAAGGGTTTAGGAATCATAGCTCTGTAATGCATAGCCTCCTCTTTTTAAAGGGACGAAAAGTAATTAGACAAGGGACTCTAAGGGCTGCAATTAACTCTGAAGGCGTCTCCCTCGTTAACCTGTAATCAATGAAGTAGTTAAAAGGTCTGGGGTTGATTACAGGTGTGTGGTTTTGCATTTGGAAGCTGTTGCTGTGACCAGACAACATGCGGTCTAAGGAACTCTCAATTGAGGTGAAGCAGAACATCCTGAGGCTGAAAAAAAAAAGAAAAAATCCATCAGAGAGATAGCAGACATGCTTGGAGTAGCAAAATCAACAGTCGGGTACATTCTTAGAAAAAAGGAATTGACTGGTGAGCTTGGGAACTCAAAAAGGCCTGGGCGTCCACGGATGACAACAGTGGTGGATGATCGCCGCATACTTTCTTTGGTGAAGAAGAACCCGTTCACAACATCAACTGAAGTCCAGAACACTCTCAGTGAAGTAGGTGTATCTGTCTGTAAGTCAACAGTAAAGAGAAGACTCCATGAAAGTAAATACAAAGGGTTCACATATAGATGCAAACCATTCATCAATTCCAAAAATAGACAGGCCAGAGTTAAATTTGCTGAGAAACACCTCATTAAGCCAGCTCAGTTCTGGAAAAGTATTCTATGGACAGATGAGACCAAGATCAACCTGTACCAGAATGATGGGAAGAAAAAAGTTTGGAGAAGAAAGGGAACGGCACATGATCCAAGGCACGCCACATCCTCTATAAAACATGGTGGAGGCAACGTGATGGCATGGGCATGCATGGCTTTCAATGGCACTGGGTCACTTGTGTTTATTGATGACATAACTAGAGATGAGCGAACCGGTCGCGGTTCGGCTCGAGGTTGGTTCGCCGAACGGACCTCCCGTTCGAGTTCGGTTCGTCGAACGTTCGACGAACCGAACTCGAACTGCATAGGAAACAATGGCAGGCAATCACAAACACAGAAAAACACCTAGAAAACACCCTCAAAGGTGTCCTAAAGGTGACAAACAACTCAAACACATTGGAAAGTGACAAGGACATATACTCATGCGAAAACAAAACAGCTGGACAAGGAAAAAGAGGAGGACACACAGATATAGGCATGGCACGCCCTTCTAAAATCATGTAAAACACCGCAAGGTGACTCCAAGCGGAGTCTCCATTTTTTCCAAAAATTGGGCCACACACACACCCACCCCTTCAGTGGCAGCAGTTGTGCCCCAGTTGTACACTTCACAGCTACATTTGCATCAAGCACATTCAAAAATACGCCATTCTTATCCGTCCCCAGGATGACACCGGGGTAGGTAGCAAAGTCTTTCCTGATCCCAGCTCTGTTCATCTTGGCTTCTTTTAAAAACACATCAAGCAAGGGTTACTCCAAGCGGAGTCTCCCTTTTTTTCCAAAAATTGGGCCACACAGACACCCACCCCATCAGTGGCAGCACTTGGGCCCTAGTTGCAAACAGGATGTTTTGATTTGCATCAAGCACATTCAAAAATATGCCAATCTTATCCGTCCCCAGGATGACACGGGGTAGGTAGCAAAGTCTTTGCTGATCCCAGCTCTGTTCATCTTGGCTTCTTTTAAAAACACATCAAGCAAGGGTTACTCCAAGCGGAGTCTCCCTTTTTTTCCAAAAATTGGGCCACACAGACACCCACCCCATCAGTGGCAGCACTTGGGCCCTAGTTGCAAACAGGATGTTTTGATTTGCATCAAGCACATTCAAAAATACGCCATTCTTATCCGTCCCCAGGATGACACCGGGGTAGGTAGCAAAGTATTTCCTGATCCCAGCTCTGTTCATCTTGGCTTCTTTTAAAAACACATCAAGCAAGGGTTACTCCAAGCGGAGTCTCCCTTTTTTCCAAAAATTGGGCCACACAGACACCCACCCCATCAGTGGCAGCACTTGGGCCCTAGTTGCAAACAGGATGTTTTGATTTGCATCAAGCACATTCAAAAATACGCCATTCTTATCCGTCCCCAGGATGACACCAGGGTAGGTAGCAAAGTCTTTGCTGATCCCAGCTCTGTTCATCTTGGCTTCTTTTAAAAACACATCAAGCAAGGGTTACTCCAAGCGGAGTCTCCCTTTTTTTCCAAAAATTGGGCCACACAGACACCCACCCCATCAGTGGCAGCACTTGGGCCCTAGTTGCAAACAGGATGTTTTGATTTGCATCAAGCACATTCAAAAATACGCCATTCTTATCCGTCCCCAGGATGACACCGGGGTAGGAAGCAAAGTCTTTGCTGATCCCAGCTCTGTTCATCTTGGCTTCTTTTAAAAACACATCAAGCAAGGGTTACTCCAAGCGGAGTCTCCCTTTTTTTCCAAAAATTGGGCCACACAGACACCCACCCCATCAGTGGCAGCACTTGGGCCCTAGTTGCAAACAGGATGTTTTGATTTGCATCAAGCACATTCAAAAATACGCCATTCTTATCCGTCCCCAGGATGACACCGGGGTAGGTAGCAAAGTATTTCCTGATCCCAGCTCTGTTCATCTTGGCTTCTTTTAAAAACACATCAAGCAAGGGTTACTCCAAGCGGAGTCTCCCTTTTTTCCAAAAATTGGGCCACACAGACACCCACCCCATCAGTGGCAGCACTTGGGCCCTAGTTGCAAACAGGATGTTTTGATTTGCATCAAGCACATTCAAAAATACGCCATTCTTATCCGTCCCCAGGATGACACCGGGGTAGGTAGCAAAGTCTTTCCTGATCCCAGCTCTGTTCATCTTGGCTTCTTTTAAAAACACATCAAGCAAGGGTTACTCCAAGCGGAGTCTCCCTTTTTTTCCAAAAATTGGGCCACACAGACACCCACCCCATCAGTGGCAGCACTTGGGCCCTAGTTGCAAACAGGATGTTTTGATTTGCATCAAGCACATTCAAAAATACGCCATTCTTATCCGTCCCCAGGATGACACCGGGGTAGGTAGCAAAGTATTTCCTGATCCCAGCTCTGTTCATCTTGGCTTCTTTTAAAAACACATCAAGCAAGGGTTACTCCAAGCGGAGTCTCCCTTTTTTCCAAAAATTGGGCCACACAGACACCCACCCCATCAGTGGCAGCACTTGGGCCCTAGTTGCAAACAGGATGTTTTGATTTGCATCAAGCACATTCAAAAATACGCCATTCTTATCCGTCCCCAGGATGACACCGGGGTAGGTAGCAAAGTCTTTGCTGATCCCAGCTCTGTTCATCTTGGCTTCTTTTAAAAACACATCAAGCAAGGGTTACTCCAAGCGGAGTCTCCCTTTTTTTCCAAAAATTGGGCCACACAGACACCCACCCCATCAGTGGCAGCACTTGGGCCCTAGTTGCAAACAGGATGTTTTGATTTGCATCAAGCACATTCAAAAATACGCCATTCTTATCCGTCCCCAGGATGACACCGGGGTAGGTAGCAAAGTATTTCCTGATCCCAGCTCTGTTCATCTTGGCTTCTTTTAAAAACACATCAAGCAAGGGTTACTCCAAGCGGAGTCTCCCTTTTTTCCAAAAATTGGGCCACACAGACACCCACCCCATCAGTGGCAGCACTTGGGCCCTAGTTGCAAACAGGATGTTTTGATTTGCATCAAGCACATTCAAAAATACGCCATTCTTATCCGTCCCCAGGATGACACCGGGGTAGGTAGCAAAGTATTTCCTGATCCCAGCTCTGTTCATCTTGGCTTCTTTTAAAAACACATCAAGCAAGGGTTACTCCAAGCGGAGTCTCCCTTTTTTCCAAAAATTGGGCCACACAGACACCCACCCCATCAGTGGCAGCACTTGGGCCCTAGTTGCAAACAGGATGTTTTGATTTGCATCAAGCACATTCAAAAATACGCCATTCTTATCCGTCCCCAGGATGACACCGGGGTAGGTAGCAAAGTCTTTGCTGATCCCAGCTCTGTTCATCTTGGCTTCTTTTAAAAACACATCAAGCAAGGGTTACTCCAAGCGGAGTCTCCCTTTTTTTCCAAAAATTGGGCCACACAGACACCCACCCCATCAGTGGCAGCACTTGGGCCCTAGTTGCAAACAGGATGTTTTGATTTGCATCAAGCACATTCAAAAATACGCCATTCTTATCCGTCCCCAGGATGACACCGGGGTAGGTAGCAAAGTCTTTGCTGATCCCAGCTCTGTTCATCTTGGCTTCTTTTAAAAACACATCAAGCAAGGGTTACTCCAAGCGGAGTCTCCCTTTTTTTCCAAAAATTGGGCCACACAGACACCCACCCCATCAGTGGCAGCACTTGGGCCCTAGTTGCAAACAGGATGTTTTGATTTGCATCAAGCACATTCAAAAATACGCCATTCTTATCCGTCCCCAGGATGACACCGGGGTAGGTAGCAAAGTCTTTGCTGATCCCAGCTCTGTTCATCTTGGCTTCTTTTAAAAACACATCAAGCAAGGGTTACTCCAAGCGGAGTCTCCCTTTTTTTCCAAAAATTGGGCCACACAGACACCCACCCCATCAGTGGCAGCACTTGGGCCCTAGTTGCAAACAGGATGTTTTGATTTGCATCAAGCACATTCAAAAATACGCCATTCTTATCCGTCCCCAGGATGACACCGGGGTAGGTAGCAAAGTCTTTGCTGATCCCAGCTCTGTTCATCTTGGCTTCTTTTAAAAACACATCAAGCAAGGGTTACTCCAAGCGGAGTCTCCCTTTTTTCCAAAAATTGGGCCACACAGACACCCACCCCATCAGTGGCAGCACTTGGGCCCTAGTTGCAAACAGGATGTTTTGATTTGCATCAAGCACATTCAAAAATACGCCATTCTTATCCGTCCCCAGGATGACACCGGGGTAGGTAGCAAAGTCTTTCCTGATCCCAGCTCTGTTCATCTTGGCTTCTTTTAAAAACACATCAAGCAAGGGTTACTCCAAGCGGAGTCTCCCTTTTTTTCCAAAAATTGGGCCACACAGACACCCACCCCATCAGTGGCAGCACTTGGGCCCTAGTTGTACACTTCACAGCTACATTTGCATCAATCACATTCAAAAATACCCCATAATTAACCGTCCCCAGGATGACACCGGGGTAGGTAGCAAAGTCTTTGCTGACCCATGACTTGTTCATCTTGGCTTCTTTTAAAAACAATGTAAGCAAGGGTTACTCCAAGCGGAGTCTCCCTTTTTTCCAAAAATTGGGCCACACAGACACCCACCCCATCAGTGGCAGCACTTGGGCCCTAGTTGCAAACAGGATGTTTTGATTTGCATCAAGCACATTCCAAATCCACAAGCATTTACTCTCCCCAGGATGACACAGGGGTAGTAAATTCCTTCTGGATCCATGACTTGTTCATTTTGATGAACGTCAGTCTGTCCACATTGTCACTGGACAGACGCGTGCGCTTATCTGTCAGCACACACCCAGCAGCACTGAATACACGTTCAGAGACAACGCTGGCAGCTGGACACGACAAAATCTCCAAGGCGTAACTGGAGAGCTCTGGCCATTTTTCTATGTTTGAAGCCCAAAAGGAGCAAGGCTCCAGTTGCACAGTCATGGCATCGATGTTCATTTGGAGATACTCCTGTATCATCCTCTCCAGCCGTTGAGTATGTGTCAGACTTGTTGTCTCTGGTGGCCTTGCAAAAGAGGGTCTAAAAAAATTATGAAAAGATTCCATAAAATTGCTGTTACTGGCACCAGATACGGTCCTACTGGTACGGGTAGACTGGTGAAGATGACGAGACCGTCCCATGTTTGTCAAGTTACAACTGGGAGATTCCCTCCCTGCACCTGCACGGTTGTTTGGTGGAAAAGCCGAGCTAAGATCGAGTAACAGCTTCTGCTGATACTCCTGCATACGTGCGTCCCTTTCTATGGCTGGAATTATGTCACAAAATTTGGACTTGTACCGGGGATCTAATAGTGTGGCAATCCAGTAGTCATCATCACTTCTAATTTTGACAATACGACTGTCATGTTGGAGGTAGTGCAACAAAAAGGCACTCATGTGTCTTGCGCAGCCATGCGGACCAAGTCCACGCTGTGTTTGTGGCATAGAGGTGCTACCCGTTCTTTCTTCCTCTGACATCTCCCCCCAACCTCTTTCAACTGAAATTTGACCAAGGTCTCCCTCATCCGCTGAGTCTTCCATGTCCATGGACAGTTCGTCCTCCATTTCTTCATGTTCTCCTGCACCTTGCTCAACATTTCGCCTGCTACTATGCGCCCTTGTCGATCCCTGTTCCCCATGGTCCCATGCCTGCTGCGTTGGTGATGATGAACGTCTGGACCTTGGTGATGTTGTTGTCCCTTGCACATATGAATCCTCCTGTAGTTCCTCCCCTTCATGTTGTCCCACCCCCTGACTCCGAATAGTGTTTAGCGTGTGCTCCAGCATGTAAATGACTGGAATCGTCATGCTGATAATGGCATTGTCAGAGCTAAACATATTCGTCGCCATGTCGAAACTGTGCAGAAGGGTGCATAGGTCCTTGATCTGAGACCACTCCATCAGGGTGATCTGCCCCACCTCTGCATCTCGTTGGCCCAGGCTATACGTCATGACGTATTGCACCAGGGCTCTGCGGTGCTGCCACAGTCGCTGTAACATGTGGAGAGTTGAATTCCAGCGTGTCGCCACATCGCATTTCAGGCGATGAACCGGCAGGCCGAAAGACTTCTGTAGCGATGCAAGTCGCTCAGCTGCGGCGCTTGAACGCCGGAAGTGAGCAGACAGTTTTCGTGCCCTGTTCAGAAGGCCATCTAGGCCGGGATAGTGTGTTAAAAATTGCTGCACGACAAGGTTCAACACGTGAGCCATACAAGGTACGTGTGTCACCTTGCCCAGGCGAAGGGCCGCACCCAGGTTTGCAGCATTGTCGCACACGGCCTTACCAGGCTGCAGGTTGAGTGGAGACAACCATTTATTAAACTCGGACCGCAGAGCTGACCACAACTCATCCGCTGTGTGACTCTTATTACCAAGACATGTCAAGCTAAAGACCGCCTGATGCCGTTGCGCTCGGCTGCCAGCATAGTAATGAGGCGTGCGTGATTCCTTCTGCGCAGTGAGAACGCTGGTGGCCTGACCAGGCAGGCTTGGGGCGGAGGTGGAGGACCCAGATGAGGTGGAGGATGCAGAAGCTGTGGCGGAACTTGGACAGACAGAGGATTGACACACAAGTCGTGGGGACGGCAAGACTTGTGCAGCAGACCCTTCACCATCTATCACCATAGTTACCCAGTGCCCAGTCAGCGACATGTAACGTCCCTGTCCATGCTTACTGGTCCAAGTATCGGTGGTGAAATGCACCCGTTCACACACAGAGTTTCTCAAGGAAGCGGTGATGTTGTGTGCGACATGCTGGTGTAGCGCGGGCACACCTTTCTTAGAGAAGTAGTGGCGACTAGGCATCTGGTACTGGGGCACAGCGACAGACATAAGGTCTCTAAAATCCTGTGTGTCCACTAGGCGGAAAGGCAGCATTTCGGTAGCCAACAGCTTACAGAGGGATAGAGTCAACCTCTTAGCTTTGTCATGGGTCGGAGGAAGTGGCCTTTTATTTGACCACATCTGAGGGACAGAGATCTGGCTGCTGTGTGTAGACGGTGTTGAGTAGGGTGTCCCTGGAAAAATGCAGGTTTGTGAGGAAAGTGCAGGCGGAGACATGATGTTGCCTTCATCCAACGTTGGTGCTATCGATGTCTGAGAGAGCTGTACACACTCACTTGTTTCCCCTTCCAAACCAACTGACGACCTTACAAGCAAACTGCCTGTTGCGGTTACAGTGGTGGAAGTTTTGCGTGGAAAAACAGGTGTGACAGCTGTCCCCACAGTCCTAGAAGATGAAGAGCGCGCGGATGCACTGGAAGGGGCGGGCGGTGGATGGTTCGCTCCGCTAGCCGGCATTGCAGCACGGTGAGCTTCCCACCGGGACTTATGATATTTATTCATGTGACGATTCATGGAAGAAGTTGTCAAACTGCTGAGGTTTTGACCTCTACTAACAGAATCATGACAAATGTTACATATCACATGAGTTGGGCGATCTTTTTCGATGTGAAAAAAGGCCCAGGCTAGGCAAGGCTTAGAGGCCATGCGACCTGTTGATCCACCCCGAATAATGCTCATAGGCAGAGTGGTGGCTGAGGATGCAGTTGTAGACGTGCTACCAGTGCTCCGACTCTGTCCAGGAAGGCGCAAGGTAACTTCGTCGTCGGTTGCATCCTCCTCCACCGCCTCTGTTGACCTCCTCGAGTGCCTGACTGGGGGTTGACAGTAGGTGGGATCTAGAACGTCATCATCAATTGTTGTGTTCGCACTCCCCTCCCCCTCAGACCGAGCCTCTTCTTGCCCTGACCGAATATTTAAGTTGTCATCCCAATCGGGTATCTGCGTCTCATCTTCATCAGTATGTTCCTCATTGTCTATAACCACAGGTGTTACAGTTTGTGACAAAGGGTCAACATTATGCTCAGAAACTTGGTCCTCACGGCCTGAATCTGAGTCACAAAGGTTCTGGGCATCACTGCAGACCATTTCCTGTTCTGTACTCACTGTAGCTTGGGAGCAGACCTCTGATTCCCAGGCTATAGTGTGACTGAACAGCTCTGCAGACTCAGCCATCTCAGTTCCACCATACTGTGCAGGGCTGATGGAGACTTCAGAGCTGGGAGAAATCAAGTGTGATTGGGATGACAACTCAGAGGAATGGTGTTTTTTGGATGCGGTACTTGAAGTGGCTGAGAGGGCACTTGTTGGACCACTTGAGATCCATTCAAGCATTTTCCTTTTTTGCCCATCATCTACCTTTGTTCCTCTTGTTCGTGTCCGTAAAAAAGGGAGCACATCGGATTGTCCACAATAAGTAGTAGACATCTTACTTTTGCTAGTAGATGGTCTATCTTCAGCAGATGATAATGGAGCTTTGGCACCTTCCCCACTGACAAAACCTTTTTTGCCTTTTCCACCACGCCTCTTCCCCTTTCCACCAGCATCTGTCATTTTGCCACTCATGTTGATTGCGACAAGATTGTGGACTGAAAATGTGGTAGTAAAAATTGAGAGGTGGTGAAGATTGCAGTGGTGGTCTAGCTTTATTAACAGCAGAATAATAAAGAATAAATATCCCTGACAATGTAACTTAGTTATAATTCGTTGGAGTGTGCAACGCAGGCAGATGCGCTCTGCAAATGTCTTGGCACTAGTAGGACTATAGCAAAGTCCAATAGCCACGTATAGGATGCCACTAGGTACACTGAGTGTGTGCTAGTATAATGGCTTAGTTATAATTAGTTGGAGTGTGCAACGCAGGCAGACGTGCTGCAAATGTCTTGGCACTAGTGGGACTATAGCAAAGTCCAATAGCCACGTATAGGATGCCACTAGGTACACTGAGTGTGTGCTAGTATAATGGCTTAGTTATAATTAGTTGGAGTGTGCAACGCAGGCAGACGTGCTGCAAATGTCTTGGCACTAGTGGGACTATAGCAAAGTCCAATAGCCACGTATAGGATGCCACTAGGTACACTGAGTGTGTGCTAGTATAATGGCTTAGTTATAATTAGTTGGAGTGTGCAACGCAGGCAGACGTGCTGCAAATGTCTTGGCACTAGTGGGACTATAGCAAAGTCCAATATCCACGTATAGGATGCCACTAGGTTCACTGAGTGTGTGCTAGTATAATGGCTTAGTTATAATTAGTTGGAGTGTGCAACGCAGGCAGATGCGCTCTGCAAATGTCTTGGCACTAGTAGGACTATAGCAAAGTCCAATAGCCACGTATAGGATGCCACTAAAAAACACTTAGTGTGTGCAAGTATAATGGCTTAGTTATAATTAGTTGGAGTGTGCAACGCAGGCAGATGCGCTCTGCAAATGTCTTGGCACTAGTGGGACTATAGCAAAGTCCAATAGCCACGTATAGGATGCCACTAGGTACACTGAGTGTTTGCTAGTAAAATTGCTTAGTTTAAAAAAGTTGTAGTGTGCAATGCAGGCAGACGTGCTCTGCAAATGTCTTTGCACTAGTGGGACTATAGCAAAGTCCAATAGCCACGTATAGGATGCCACTAGGTACACTGAGTGTTTGCTAGTAAAATTGCTTAGTTTAAAAAACTTGGAGTGTGCAATGCAGGCAGATGTGCTCTGCTAATGTCTTTGCACTAGTGGGACTATAGCAAAGTCCAATAGCCACGTATAGGATGCCACTAGGTACACTGAGTGTGTGCTAGTATAATGGCTTAGTTATAATTAGTTGGAGTGTGCAACGCAGGCAGACGTGCTGCAAATGTCTTGGCACTAGTGGGACTATAGCAAAGTCCAATAGCCACGTATAGGATGCCACTAGGTACACTGAGTGTGTGCTAGTATAATGGCTTAGTTATAATTAGTTGGAGTGTGCAACGCAGGCAGACGTGCTGCAAATGTCTTGGCACTAGTGGGACTATAGCAAAGTCCAATAGCCACGTATAGGATGCCACTAGGTACACTGAGTGTGTGCTAGTATAATGGCTTAGTTATAATTAGTTGGAGTGTGCAACGCAGGCAGACGTGCTGCAAATGTCTTGGCACTAGTGGGACTATAGCAAAGTCCAATAGCCACGTATAGGATGCCACTAGGTACACTGAGTGTGTGCTAGTATAATGGCTTAGTTATAATTAGTTGGAGTGTGCAACGCAGGCAGACGTGCTGCAAATGTCTTGGCACTAGTGGGACTATAGCAAAGTCCAATAGCCACGTATAGGATGCCACTAGGTACACTGAGTGTGTGCTAGTATAATGGCTTAGTTATAATTAGTTGGAGTGTGCAACGCAGGCAGACGTGCTGCAAATGTCTTGGCACTAGTGGGACTATAGCAAAGTCCAATAGCCACGTATAGGATGCCACTAGGTACACTGAGTGTGTGCTAGTATAATGGCTTAGTTATAATTAGTTGGAGTGTGCAACGCAGGCAGACGTGCTGCAAATGTCTTGGCACTAGTGGGACTATAGCAAAGTCCAATAGCCACGTATAGGATGCCACTAGGTACACTGAGTGTGTGCTAGTATAATGGCTTAGTTATAATTAGTTGGAGTGTGCAACGCAGGCAGACGTGCTGCAAATGTCTTGGCACTAGTGGGACTATAGCAAAGTCCAATAGCCACGTATAGGATGCCACTAGGTACACTGAGTGTGTGCTAGTATAATGGCTTAGTTATAATTAGTTGGAGTGTGCAACGCAGGCAGACGTGCTGCAAATGTCTTGGCACTAGTGGGACTATAGCAAAGTCCAATAGCCACGTATAGGATGCCACTAGGTACACTGAGTGTGTGCTAGTATAATGGCTTAGTTATAATTAGTTGGAGTGTGCAACGCAGGCAGACGTGCTGCAAATGTCTTGGCACTAGTGGGACTATAGCAAAGTCCAATAGCCACGTATAGGATGCCACTAGGTACACTGAGTGTGTGCTAGTATAATGGCTTAGTTATAATTAGTTGGAGTGTGCAACGCAGGCAGACGTGCTGCAAATGTCTTGGCACTAGTGGGACTATAGCAAAGTCCAATAGCCACGTATAGGATGCCACTAGGTACACTGAGTGTGTGCTAGTATAATGGCTTAGTTATAATTAGTTGGAGTGTGCAACGCAGGCAGACGTGCTGCAAATGTCTTGGCACTAGTGGGACTATAGCAAAGTCCAATAGCCACGTATAGGATGCCACTAGGTACACTGAGTGTGTGCTAGTATAATGGCTTAGTTATAATTAGTTGGAGTGTGCAACGCAGGCAGACGTGCTGCAAATGTCTTGGCACTAGTGGGACTATAGCAAAGTCCAATAGCCACGTATAGGATGCCACTAGGTACACTGAGTGTGTGCTAGTATAATGGCTTAGTTATAATTAGTTGGAGTGTGCAACGCAGGCAGACGTGCTGCAAATGTCTTGGCACTAGTGGGACTATAGCAAAGTCCAATAGCCACGTTTAGGATGCCACTAGGTACACTGAGTGTGTGCTAGTATAATGGCTTAGTTATAATTAGTTGGAGTGTGCAACGCAGGCAGACGTGCTGCAAATGTCTTGGCACTAGTGGGACTATAGCAAAGTCCAATAGCCACGTATAGGATGCCACTAGGTACACTGAGTGTGTGCTAGTATAATGGCTTAGTTATAATTAGTTGGAGTGTGCAACGCAGGCAGACGTGCTGCAAATGTCTTGGCACTAGTGGGACTATAGCAAAGTCCAATAGCCACGTATAGGATGCCACTAGGTACACTGAATGTTTGCTAGTATAATGGCTTACTTAGAATGAGTTGGAGTGTGCAGAGGACAAGAGGGTACAGTGGCAGGATTGTGGTGCTCTGGGTAGAGGAATGGAAGCCTGCCTTTCTATTCCCTCCTAATGGTGAAATGCAGGGAGGAAATCCCTGACCTGGGCTACACAGACGCTGTTGCTGTTTGCAGGACCTGTCACTTATGGCTCTCTGACCCTGCCGCTTTGAGCCCTTAAAAGGACTGCTAGAATGTGCTCTCCCTAAGCTGTCTAACGCTGTGTATGCAGCGCATACAGCTGTATCGGCTATAGGACTCAGGAGGACGGAGCTGCGACACTGATGTCTGACACCAAAGACGCAGAAGGCAGATAATGGCGTTCGTGAAGAAAATGTCCGGTTTTATAATGCAGGGACATGTGACATGCAGATCCTATCACACATGCCGTTGCTTCTCTGGCTCAAAGTCCACTTAGGTGTGTGTGTGTCTGTGATTGGCTGACATGCTGGCCCGCCCCACAAGACGCGCGCGCTTAGGGAAGGAAGACAAGAAAAAAAAAAAAAAAAATGGCGATCGCCATTATAGAAACAGCAGTGATCTGAAGGCGCTGTTCACGCACACTATACACTGAAATGTGATAATAGTTTGATTCACAGAGTGACTTACACTATTACAGCAGAAACCAAGCTAGGATTTAGCTGTTTTTTGGCTGCTAGAACCGTTCTCGAACGTTTCTAGAACTATCGAGCTTTTGCAAAAAGCTCGAGTTCTAGTTCGATCTAGAACATGCCCCAAAATCACTCGAGCCGCGAACTGGAGAACCACGAACCACGAACCGCGCTCAACTCTAGACATAACAGCAGACAAGAGTAGCCGGATGAATTCTGAAGTGTACCGGGATATACTTTCAGCCCAGATTCAGCCAAATGCCGCAAAGTTGATCGGACGACGCTTCATAGTACAGATGGACAATGACCCCAAGCATACAGCCAAAGCTACCCAGGAGTTCATGAGTGCAAAAAAGTGGAACATTCTGCAATGGCCAAGTCAATCACCAGATCTTAACCCAATTGAGCATGCATTTCACTTGCTCGAATCCAGACTTAAGACGGAAAGACCCACAAACAAGCAAGACCTGAAGGCTGCGGCTGTAAAGGCCTGGCAAAGCATTAAAAAGGAGGAAACCCAGCGTTTGGTGATGTCCATGGGTTCCAGACTTAAGGCAGTGATTGCCTCCAAAGGATTCGCAACAAAATATTGAAAATAAAAATATTTTGTTTGGGTTTGGTTTATTTGTCCAATTGCTTTTGACCTCCTAAAATGTGGAGTGTTTGTAAAGAAATGTGTACAATTCCTACAATTTCTATCAGATATTTTTGTTCAAACCTTCAAATTAAACGTTACAATCTGCACTTGAATTCTGTTGTAGAGGTTTCATTTCAAATCCAATGTGGTGGCATGCAGAGCCCAACTCGCGAAAATTGTGTCACTGTCCAAATATTTCTGGACCTAACTGTATATATATATATATATATATATATATATATATAGTGAGACAGGGGATATAGCTCAGCTGGGATCTTTGCTTTGGTCCAAGAAAGTGGCTATGGATTCACAGATGACAGCGGCAGACTGGCAGGTTCCACACAGATACGGCCACTGCCATTTTTTTATTGTGTACACTTATCTCTCAGTGTTACACATGCTAAAACAGGAAAATAAATGTCTAAGGCCGTCTGGCCACTAACTAACAGAATGCTAACTACAAAATAAACCTATGTAAGAAACAAAATAGTATTCTCTTACTGTGTCAGTTCCTCAGCACAGCAAGTGGAGGTATGGAGTCTCAGCACCAGCAGCTATGAGCCTGTACTACTCTCCTCAGCAGTCTCCTTGTTCTGAATGCCTCCTGATTATTTCAGCTGATCCAGTGAGGAATCAAAACCTGGATTAAATGTGGAGAAGGGAGCAACCAGTCCCACTGCCATTCCTACTGATTACTCCAGGAAAAACCGAGCCCAAAACTACACTGAAATAAACAGGCTTCAGTGACTAACTTATTGCTGAGCCAGATCTGACTTTCCCAGCTTTTCCCAGCCCATTTGCATGGGCTGACTGCTCCACATTCAGTACATGGGAACATATGAAATGAACCGAGGGGAAACATACCTGTTCTCTAGTACTTCTCCTCTCGACATCTCACATTCATCCCCCCTCTGTTCGAGCCCGTTGGGTCGGACACAATGACTTACCAAGCAGTGCGTTCTAGACAACGCGTCTGCGTTCCCATGCGCCTTGCCTGCTCTGTGCTACACTGAAAATTTAAAATATGTAACGCCAAGAACCAGCGTGTCACCCGCGCATTGCCCTCTTTTGCCTGGGACATTCATGTCAGGGGTGAATGGTCCGTTACTAGTAGAGATGAGCGAACTGGTCGCGGTTCGGCTCGAGTTCGGTTCGCCGAACGGGCGTCTCGTTCGAGTTCGGTTCGGCGAACATTCGACGAACCGAACTCGAACCGCATAAGAAACAATGGCAGGCAATCACAAACACATAAAAACACCTAGAAAACACCCTCAAAGGTGTCCAAAAGGTGACAAACAACTCACAACACAACACAAACACATGGGAAAGTGACAAGGACATATACTCATGCGAAAACAAAACAGCAGGACAAGGAAAAAGAGGAGGAGACACAGATATAGGCATGGCACGCCCTTCTAAAATCATGTAAAACACCGCAAGGTGACTCCAAGCGGAGTCTCCCTTTTTTCCAAAAATTGGGCCCCACACACACCCACCCCTTCAGTGGCAGCACTTGTGCCCCAGTTGTACACATCACAGCTAGATTTGCATCAAGCACATTCAAAAATACGCCATACTTAACCGTCCCCAGGATGACACTGGGGTAGGTAGCAAAGTCTTTCCTGATCCCAGCGCTGTGCATCTTGAATCATTTTTAAAAACAATGTAAGCAAGGGTTACTCCAAGCGGAGTCTCCCTTTTTTCCAAAAATTGGGCCACACACACACCCACCCCTTCAGTGGCAGCACTTGTGCCCCAGTTGTACACTTCACAGCTAGATTTGCATCAAGCACATTCAAAAATACGCCATACTTAACCGTCCCCAGGATGACACTGGGGTAGGTAGCAAAGTCTTTCCTGATCCCAGCGCTGTGCATCTTGGATCATTTTTAAAAACAATGTAAGCAAGGGTTACTCCAAGCGGAGTCTCCATTTTTTCCAAAAATTGGGCCCCACACACACCCACCCCTTCAGTGGCAGCACTTGTGCCCCAGTTGTACACTTCACAGCTAGATTTGCATCAAGCACATTCAAAAATACGCCATACTTAACCGTCCCCAGGATGACACCGGGGTAGGTAGCAAAGTCTTTCCTGATCCCAGCGCTGTGCATCTTGGATCATTTTTAAAAACACAGCAAGGGTTACTCCAAGAAGAGTCTCCCTTTTTTCCAAAAATTGGGCCACACAGACACCCCATCAGTGGCAGCACTTGTGCCCTAGTTGTACACTTCACAGCTAGATTTGCATCAAGCACATTCAAAATACACAAGCATTTACTCTCCCCAGGATGACACAGGGGTAGTAAATTCCTTTTGGATCCATGACTTGTTCATTTTGATGAACGTTAGTCTGTCCACATTGTCACTGGACAGACGCGTGCGCTTATCTGTCAGCACACACCCAGCAGCACTGAAGACACGTTCAGAGACAACGCTGGCAGCTGGACACGACAAAATCTCCAAGGCGTAAGTGGAGAGCTCTGGCCATTTTTCAAGATTTGAAGCCCAAAATGAGCAAGTCTCCATTTGCAAAGTAATGGCATCGATGTTCATTTGGAGATACTCCTGTATCATCCTCTCCAGCCGTTGACTATGTGTCAGACTTGTTGTCTCTGGTGGCCTTGCAAAGGAGGGTCTAAAAAAATTATGAAAAGATTCAATAAAATTGCTGTTACCAGCTCCAGATACGGTGCTACTGGTACGGGTAGACTGTTGAAGATGACGAGACCGTCCCATTGTTGTCAAGTTACAACTGGGAGATTCACTCCCTGCACCTGCACGGTTGTTTGGTGGAAAAGCCGAGCTAAGATCGAGTAACAGCTTCTGCTGATACTCCTGCATATGTGCGTTTCTTTCTATGGCTGGAATTATGTCACAAAATTTGGACTTGTACCGGTGATCTAATAGTGTGGCAAGCCAGTAGTCATCATCACTTCTAATTTTGACAATACGAGGGTCATGTTGGAGGTAGTGCAGCAAGAAGGCACTCATGTGTCTTGCGCAGCCATGCGGACCAAGTCCACGCTGTGTTTGTGGCATAGAGGTGCTAACCGTTCTTTCTTCCTCTGATATCTCCCCTCAACCTCTTTCAACTGAAATTTGACCAAGGTCTCCCTCATCCGCTGAGTCGTCCATGGACAGGTCGTCCTCCATTTCTTCATGTTCTCCTGCACCTTCCTCAACATTTCGCCTGCTACCATGCGCCCTTGTTGATCCCTGTCCCCCATGGTCCCATGCCTGCCGCGTTGGTGATGATGAACGTCTGGACCTTAGTGATGTTGTTGTGTCTTGTGCATATGAATCCTCCTGTAGTTCCTCCCCTTCCTGTTGTCCCATCCCCTGACTCCGAATAGTGTTTAGCGTGTGCTCCAGCATGTAAATGACTGGAATTGTCATGCTGATAATGGCATTGTCAGCGCTAAACATATTCGTCGCCATGTCGAAACTGTGCAGAAGGGTGCATAGGTCCTTGATCTGAGACCACTCCATCAGGGTTATCTGCCCCACCTCTGCATCTCGTTAGCCCAGGCTATACATCATGACGTATTGCACCAGGGCTCGGCGGTGCTGCCACAGTCGCTGTAACACGTGGAGAGTCGAATTCCAGCGTGTCGCCACATCGCATTTCAGGCGATGAACCGGCAGGCCGAAAGACTTCTGGAGCAATGCAAGTCGCTCAGCAGCGATGGTTGAATGGCGGAAGTGAGCAGACAGTTTTCGTGCCCTGTTCAGAAGGCCATCTAGGCGGGGATAGTGTGTTAAAAATTGCTGAACAACAAGGTTCAACACGTGAGCCATACAAGGCACGTGTGTCACCTTGCCCAGGCGAAGGGCCGCACCCAGGTTTGCAGCATTGTCGCACACGGCCTTACCAGGCTGCAGGTTGAGTGGAGACAACCATTTATTAAACTCAGTCTCCAGAGCTGCCCACAACTCATCCGCTGTGTGACTCCTATTTTCAAGACATGTCAAGCTAAAGACCGCCTGATGCCGTTGCGCTCTGCTGCCAGTATAGTAATGAGGGGTGCGTGATTCCTTCTGCGCAGTGAGAATGCTGGTGGCCTGACCAGGCAGGCTTGGGGCGGAGGTGGAGGACCCAGATGAGGTGGAGGAGGCAGAAGCAGTGGCGGAACTTGGACAGACAGAGGATTGACACAAAAGTCGTGGGGACGGCAAGACTTGTGCAGCAGACCCTTCACCATCTATCACCATAGTTACCCAGTGCCCAGTCAGCGACATGTAACGTCCCTGTCCATGCTTACTGGTCCAAGTATCGGTGGTGAAATGCACCCATTCACACACAGAGTTTCTCAAGGAAGCGGTGATGTTGTGTGCGACATGCTGGTGTAGCGCAGGCACACCTTTCTTAGAGAAGTAGTGGCGACTGGGCATCTGGTACTGGGGCACAGCGACAGACATAAGGTCTCTAAAATCCTGTGTGTCCACCAGGTGGAAAGGCAGCATTTCGGTAGCCAAGAGCTTACAGAGGGATAAAGTCAACCTCTTAGCTTTGTCATGGGTCGCAGGAAATGGCCTTTTATTTGTCCACATCTGAGGGACAGAGATCTGGCTGCTGTGTGTAGACGGTGTTGAGTAGGGTATCCCTGGAAAAATGCAGGTTTGTGAGGAAAGTGCAGGCGTAGACATGATGTTGCCTTCATCCAACGTTGGTGCTATCGATGTCTGAGAGAGCTGTACAAACGCACTTGATTCCCCTTCCAAACCCACTGACGACCTACCAAGAAAACTGCCTGTTGTGGTTACAGTGGTGGAAGTTGTGCGTAGAAAACCAGATGTGACAGCTGTCCCCACAGTCCTAGAAGATGAAGAGCGCGCGGATGCACTGGAAGGGGCAGGTGGTGGATGGTTCGCTCTGCTAGGCCGCATTGCAGCACGGTGAGCTTCCCACTGGGACATATGATATTTATTCATGTGACGATTCATGGAAGAAGTTGTCAAACTGCTGAGGTTTTGCCCTCTACTAACAGAATCACGACAAATTTTACAGATCACATAATTTGGGTGATCTTTTGCTATGTCAAAAAAGGACCAGGCTAGGCAAGGCTTAGAGGGCATGTGACCTGCTGAGCCACCCTGACTACTGCTCAGAGGCACAGTGGTGGCTGAGGATGCAGTTGTAGACGTGCTACCAGTACTCCGACTCTGTCCAGGAAGGCGCAAGGTAACTTCGTTGTCAGTTGCATCCTCCTCCACCGTCTCTGTTGACCTCCTCGAGGGCCTGACTGTGGGTTGACAGTAGGTGGGATCTAGAACTTCCTCATCAATTGTTGTGTTTGCACTCCCCTCACCCTCAGACCGAGCCTCTTCTTGCCCTGACCGAATATTTAAGTTGTCATCCCAATCTGGTATCTGCGTCTCATCGTCATCAGTATGTTCCTCATTGTCTATTACCACAGGTGTTTCAGTTTGTGAATAAGGGTCAACATTATGCTCAGAAACTTGGTCATCACGGCCTGAATCAGAGTCACAAAGGTTCTGCGCATCACTGCAGACCATTTCCTGGTCTGTACTCACTGTAGTTTGGGAGCAGACCTCTGATTCCCAGGCTATAGTGTGACTGAACAGCTCTGCAGACTCAGCCATCTCAGTTCCACCATACTGTGCAGGGCAGATGGAGACTTCAGAGCTGGGAGAAAGCAAGTGTGATTGGGATGACAACTCAGAGGACTGGTGTTTTTTGGATGCGGTAGTTGAGGTGGAGGAGAGGGCACTTGTTGGACCACTTGAGATCCATTCAAGCATTTTCCTTTTTTGGCCATCATCTACCTTTGTTCCAGTTGTTCGTGGCCGTAAAAAAGGGAGCACATCGGAATGTCCACGGTGAGTAGTAGACATCTTACTTTTGCTGGAAGATGGTCTATCTTCAGCAGATGTTAATGGAGCTTTGCCACCTTCCTTATGGACAAACCCTTTTTTTCCTTTTCCAACACGCCTCTTCCCCTTTCCACCAGAATCTGTCATTTTGCCACTTATTTTGATTGTGACAAGATTGTGCACTTAAAATGTGGTAGTAAAAATTGAGAGGTGGTGTAGATTGCAGCGGTGGTCTAGCTTTATTAACAGCAGAATAAACAACAATAACTATCCCTGACAATGCAACTACGGCCCTTAAACTGGCAGCATAGTTTGCTAGTATAATGACTTAGTAACAATGAGTTTGAGTGTGCAATGCAGAGGTGCTGCACATAGATTTGCACCAGTGGGACACTAATGGAAGTCGAATAGCCACTTTTAGGATGCCACTAAGTTTACTCAGTGTTTGCTAGTATAATGGCTTAGTAACAATGAGTTTGAGTGTGCAATGCAGAGGTGCTGCACATAGGTTTGCACCAGTGGGACACTAATGGAAGTCCAACAGCCACTTTTAGGATGCCACTAAGTTTCCTCAGTGTTTGGTATTATAATGGCTTTGTAACAATGAGCTTGAGTGTGCAATGCAGAGGTGCTGCAAATATCTTTGCACTAGTGGGACACTAATGGAAGTCCAACAGCCACTTTTAGGATGCCACTAAGTTTACTCAGTGTTTCCTAGTATAATGGCTTAGTAACAATGAGTTTGAGTGTGCAATGCAGAGGTGCTGCACATAGATTTGCACCAGTGGGACACTAATGGAAGTCCAACAGCCACTTTTAGGATGCCACTAAGTTTCCTCAGTGTTTGGTATTATAATGGCTTTGTAACAAGGAGCTTGAGTGTGCAATGCAGAGGTGCTGAAAATATCTTTGCACTAGTGGGACACTAATGGGAGTCCATTAGCCACTTTTAGGATGCCACTAAGTTTACTCAGTGTTTGCTAGTATAATGGCTTAGTAACAATGAGTTTGAGAGTGCAATGCAGAGGTACTGCACATAGATTTGCACCAGTGGGACACTAATGGAATTCCAACAGCCACTTTTAGGATGCCACTAAGTTTACTCAGTGTTTGGTATTATAATGGCTTTGTAACAATGAGGTTGAGTGTGCAATGCAGAGGTGCTGCAAATATCTTTGCACCAGTGGGACACTAATGGAAGTCCAACAGCCACTTTTAGGATGCCACTAAGTTTACTCAGTGTTTGCTAGTATAATGGCTTAGTAACAATGAGCTTGAGTGTGCAAAGGGCAGGAGGGTACAGTGGCAGGGTTGTGGGTCTGGGTAGAGGAAAGGAAGCCTCCCTTTCTATCCCTCCTAATGGGGAAATGCAGCGAGGAAATCCCTGACCTTAGCTACACAGACGCTGTCATCTTGTGTAGCTGTTAAAATCTGTTTTCACGTAACCTGACTGTCACCTATGGCTCTAACCCTGCCGGTGTTAGCCCTTAAAAGGACTAATAGAAACTTCTATCCCTATTCTGTATAGCTCTGTGTATAGAGCGTACACAGCAGTATCGAAGACAGGAGCTACACCAGCGATGACTGAAACCAAGACGCAGAAGGCAGATAATGGCGTGCTGGAGGAAAATGTCCGTTTTTATAATGCATGGACATGTGACATGGACATCCTATCACACATGCCGTTGCTTCTCTGGCTAAAAGTCCACTTAGCTGTGTGTGTGTCTGGGATTGGCTGACATTCTGGCCCGCCCCACTACACGCGCGCGCTTAGGGAAGGAAGACAAGGAAAAAAAAAACATTATCCAAACAGCAGTGATCTGAATGCGCTGTTCCCGCACACTATACGCTGAAATTTCATAATAGTGTGAGTCACAGAGTGACTTACACTATTACAGCGGAAAGCCAGCTAGTAATTAGCTTGTCTTTTTGCTGCTAGAACCTTTCTCGAACGTATCTAGAACTATCGAGCTTTAGCAAAAAGCTCGAGTTCTAGTTCGATCTAGAACAGCCCCCAAAATCACTCGAGCCGCGAACTGGAGAACCGCGAACCGCACTCAACTCTAGTCACTAGGCTAAATTGGCGTCCTAGTAAATAATAGCGCAGGGTTTCCAGGGCCCACTTCACAGCTAAGGCTTCTCGCTCAACCACACTGTATTTTTTTTCTGCCTCCTTAAGTTTTCTGCTTAGTTGGCCCACCAGAGGCATCTGTTTGAACAATAAACTCCCGTTTAAAGTTTGGGGTAACCAACACTGGTTGGTCACATAAAGCCTTTTTCAACCCTTGAAAGACGTTCTCTGCTTCTGCGTTCCACTTTATTGAGACAGAGGTTGACCCCTTGGTAAGATCTGTGAGTGGGGCTGCGATAGTAGCAAAATTTTTGATGAACCGCTGGTAATAACCAATGATCCTCAAAAAGGCTCTGACCTGTCTTTTGGTGACTGGTTGTGGCCAATTCTGAATGGCGTCCACTTTTTTTAGCCTGAGGTTTTATAACTCCCCTACCAATCATGTATCCCAGATAGCGAGCTTCTTCCAACCCCAATGTACACTTCTTGGGATTGGCAGTCAACCTGGCAGCCCTTAGAGAGTGCAAGACAGCTTGTACCTTCGGCAAATGAGTTTCCCAGTTATCACTAAAGATAATGATATCGTCCAAATATGCGGCTGCATACTGGACACGGGGCTTTAGGATGATATCCATTAGTCTTTGGAAGGTGGCTTGGGCTCCATGCAACCCAAATGGCATATCCCGATACTGGAACAGTCCCTGTGGCATAACAAAGGCAGTTTTCTCTTTGGCCGAGTCAGTGAGGGGAATCTGCCAATAACTTTTTGTTAAGTCAATAGTGGATATGTATCTGGCTGAACCTAGTCTCTCTATAAGTTCATCAACTCTTGGCATGGGGTAGGCATCGAATTTCGATACCTCATTTAACTTGCGAAAATCATTACAAAACCGGATAGACCCATCGGGCTTGGGCACCAGTACGATAGGACTAGCCCACTCACTCCGGGACTCCGCAATAACCCCGAGCGCCAGCATTTTCTTTACTTCCTGGGCAATGGAATTCGATATGGTTTTAACCGTACTCGTGTCTGAGGGTCGGTGACAATGTCATGTTTAATTAGGTGAGTACGGCCGGGTAGTTCGGAAAAAATATCTGCGTTTCTCTGTATGAACGCCTTGGTTTCTTGTATTTGGGTCTTGGATAGCGTGTCTGCAATAGCCACCTCTGGTGGTACTATCTGGGGGTCACTTACCTCAGATGTTGGTGCCACTCGAGGCCCACTATCAAGGGTAGTCTCTGCTACCAGACTCTCTCTGTCCCACCAGGAACTTAAGCAAGTTTATGTGGTAGATTTGTTGGGGTTTTCTCTTGTCTGGTTGGTGTACCTTATAATTCACTTCACTTATTTTTTACAGCACCTCGTATGCCCCCTGCCATTTTGCAAGAAATTATTTTCTACAGTAGGTACCAACACTAACACCCTCTCCCCAGGTTGAAAAACTCGTGTTTTAGCCGCCCGGTTGTACACCCTGCTTTGGGCGCGTTGGGCGCGCTCCAAACATTCTTTGACTATTGGCATAACTGCCGCAATTCTGTCCTGCATGATTGTTATATGTTCAACTACACTGCGGTAAGGAGTCACCTCTTGCTCTCAAGTCTCCTTGGCAATATCCAACAGTCTTCTGGGACACCGCCCATAGACCAATTCAAAAGGTGAAAAGCCCGTGGAGGATTGGGGTACCTCTCGTATGGCGAACAAGAGATATAGCAGGAGAGCATCCCAATCCCTTACGTCCTTATCCACCACCCTTTTCAACATCCTCTTTAGGGTTTTATTAAAGCGCTCGACCAGACCGTCAGTTTGAGGGTGATACACTGAGGTACGCAGGTGGGAGATTTTTAGTAATTTACATAGTTCTTTAAGTATATGAGACATAAAGGGGGTCCCCTGATCCATAAGTATCTCTTTTGGAATGCCTGTGCGAGAAAACATGTTAAAAGCTCCTTTGAAATTGCTTTTGCATTGGCATTCCGTAAGGGTACAGCCTCCGGATAACGGGTGGCGTAATCCAGTACCACCAAAATGTATTGATGACCCCTGGCAGATTTAACTAATGGACTGACTAAATCCATTACTATCCTCTCAAAGGGCACCTCTATTATTGGCAAGGGTACAAAGGGGCTTCTAAAATGTGTCATAGGTGCAGTCAACTGGCATGTAGGACAGGACTGACAGTACTGAGTTACATCTCCCATCTGACCCAGCCAAAAGAAACGTTGCAGAATACGGTATTTTGTCTTTTCTCTAGCCAGGTGGCCCCCCAAGGGATGTTTATGTGCCAGGTCTAAAACCACCTGACGAAAAGATTTTGGTACCACTAGCTGTTCCACCACCACTCCTCGCATCTTGTCAATGTGGTACAGCATGCCCTGTTGCACTGCCACATGTGGAAACTCATTTTGAGCCCCTGGGTTTCCCTGGGTTTCCCTCAGAGACCTTCACATTTTCCCATGCCCTTGTAGTAGGATCTTGGTGTTGAGCAGTCCCGAAATTATCACGGGCCACCTCAAGACCTGGCATCTCTATACCATCCTCTAGCGTGTCCGCCTCGCCTGCAAACACACCCAGAGGAGAGTGTACAGATTCTGGAGCTACCCCTGTGGTGGGTCCCCCATCATCTTGCTCCAGTGGCTCAGGGGCAAGCCCCAGGGTATCGTTCACCAGTTTTTCTTCAACCGGGGTGTTCACGCCATTTTTAATGTTGCACAAGTCCCAGAATAAGGGAAAGTCTCTCCCCAGGATTACACTATGCAACATAGTCATTACGATCACCACCTGATGTCTTTTGGCCCCCAAGAGTGTGGCAAGAGTTACCCAGGCTGTGGGGTAGTTTTTTAGCATCGCCATGTATGGAACTAATGCCCACAGTTGAATCTGTTATTGCTCCAGGGTCCACCAAGCTAGCATGTACCAAGGTTACTTGACTGTCAGAGTCTAAGATGGCTTTCACACTATAGCCGTTGACCTCAATGCAACACACATGTTTTTCATTTCCCGTGAGGATCTCCGCAGCACAGACTGTACATATAATGACAGACACCTTGTAGTGTTATAGTCCATCGGCTCTGTAGTTAATGGGCAGTTAGCAGCTACGTGGCTGAGCCCACGACATCACCAACACTGAATAGGCCCTTGCTTCCCAGTTGGGGACTTCAGTCTGGGCCTGTTGAGTTGCTGAGAAATTACACCGCTAACATAGTCCTTTGTGGACCTGCTACCCCTAGTTGCAACATTCTCTTCTTTTGAAAAAGGAGTAGTTTTAGCAGGACTTTCAGGCGATTTCCTAGAACCCCAGCAAGGCGAAAGCATCCACTGGAGTAGGCTTTCAGAAGCGCTGTAACGCTCGACCATTTTCACTAACTGGTCAGCGCTAGTTGGGTCACCCTGTCCGACCCACCTTTGGATCTTAGCCGGTAAGGATCGCAGGTACTTGTCTAGGACAACACGTTCCACCATCTGTGCGGGCGCCATTTATTCACCAGATGGATGAGGTCATGCATTTGTGAACGAGCTGGGTGATGTGCCACAAAAGTCCATAGATGTACCCTCTGTGCCCGTACATATGTGTTTACTCCCAGCCTTGCCAGGATTTCACCTTTTAGTTTAATATAGTCCATAGCATCAGCTCCACTTAGATCATAATATGCTTTTTGCGGATCTCCGATCAGGAATGGAGCGACCACTTCAGCCCATTTGTCCACCGGTAGGCGCTCACGTTCTGCAATACGTTCAAATACTGCCAAACATGCTTCCACATCATCATCAGTAGTCATTTTAAGTAAAGTCTTTTGTACGGCTTTCTGCGCACTGGCAGAGCCTTGTGCACAGTCCTCCGCGTCTCGAGGCTGCCGAACCAAGGACTTTTTTATTGCATTTAACTGCTCTTGTTGCATTTGGTGCTGCTACTCCAGCGCCTTCTGGAGGTAAGTCTTGGTCTGTTGTTGGTTAATGTTGGCCTGCACCAACTGATTCAGCAGCTCCTCCATATTGCTGGTCTCTTGGCTCTTCAGCAGCACAGGAGCTTTCAGCCAGGACATTAACAAGAGCCAATGCACATAGAACGGTTTATCTGTAGTTACAGTCCAATAGCCACTAATGCCCGCATTCTCCACCATTTGTGAGACAGGGGATATAGCTCAGCTGGGATCTTTGCTTTGGTCCAAGAAAGTGGCTATGGATTCATAGATGACAGCGGCAGACTGGCAGGTTCCATACAGATACGGCCACTGCAATGTTTTATTGTGTACACTTATCTCTCAGTGTTACACATGCAAAAACAGGAAAATAAATGTTTAAGGCCGTCTGGCCACTAACTAACAACAGAATGGTAACTACAAAATAAACCTATGTAACAAACAAAACAGTATTCTCTTACTGTGTCGGTTCCTCAGCACAGCAAGCGGAGGTATGGAGTCTCAGCACCAGCAGCCATGAGCCTGTACTGCTCTCCTCAGCAGTCTCCTTGTTCTGAATGCCTCCTGATTATTTCAGCTGATCCAGTGAGGAATCAAAACCTGGATTGAATGTGGAGAAGGGAGCAACCAGTCCCACTGCCATTCCTACTGATTAGTCCAGGAAAAACCGAAACCAAAATTACACTGAAATAAACAGGCTTCAGTGACTAACTTATTGCTGAGCCAGATATAACTTTCCGAGCTTTTCCCAGCCCATTTGCATGGGCTGACTGCTCCACAGTCAGTACATGGAGACATATGAAATGAACCGATGGGAAACATACCTGTTCTCTAGTACTTCTCCCCTCGGTATCTCACAATCTATAATCCGGAATTGCGTCAGTGCAGACCTTCATTGGACCTGTGAGCTGACTAATAAAGTGTGCTTGTGCATTCAAAATTCATCGGTATGGACCTGCATGTTCACAAATGCTGGTATCCGCATCAATTAATTATTATTATTATTATTATTATTTATTATTATAGCGCCATTTATTCCATGGCGCTTTACAAGTGAGAGAGGGTATTTGTACAACAATCATTAACAGTACAAGACAGACTGGTATAGGAGGAGAGAGGACCCTGCCCGCGAGGGCTCACAGTCTACAGGGAATGGGTGATGGTACAATAGGTGAGGACAGAGCTGGTTGCGTAGTGGTGTACTGGACTGAGGGCTATTGTAGGTTGTAGGCTTGTTGGAAGAGGTACATCTTGAGGTTCCTCTTGAAGCTTTCCACGGTAGTGGAGAGTCTGATGTGCTGAGGTAGAGCGTTCCAGAGTATGGGGGATGCACGGGAGAAATCTTGTACGCGATTGTGGGAAGAGGAGATAAGAGAGGAGCAGAGAAGGAGATCTTGTAAGGATCTGAGGTTGCGTGCAGGTAGGTACCGGGAGACTAGGTCACAGATGTAGGGAGGAGACCGGTTGTGCATGGCTTTGTATGTCATGGTTAATGTTTTGAACTGGAGTCGTTGGGCGATGGGAAGCCAGTGAAGGGATTGGCAGAGTGGCGAGGCTGGGGAGTAGCGAGGGGAGAGGTGGATTAAGCGGGCCGCAGAGTTTAGGATAGATTGGAGGGGTGCAAGAGTGTTGGAAGGGAAGCCAATAAATTAATGGGTCCATACCCAAGGACTCAACACTTGAATCTCACATATAATAGTGAGAAAATGATAGTAAAATTTTGTAGTAAATATTATATCTCATCACTATAGAAACAGGACTAAATGCAGATCTATGTACTAACAGCCATTATAAGACCACTCAGGTAACTCAGGTTCAAAACATCAAACGTAAATGCCAAATCCTCTCAATCGTTATATATATATATATATATATATATATATATATATATATATATATATCCAAAGGAGAAAGAAAGTCGTACTCCAGATGATCACCATATAACTCAGTCTTTATTGCAGGGGAAACATGAGGGTACAAGCGGTGGGGAGGGTGAGACAAGCCATACAACGCCGGACGACGGCGTGCCGTTTCGCTAGAACTTAGCTTCCACAGGTCCAGTGCAAACTGCCATGCAGCACCGCCCTTTTAACACAAATTGTGTGGGTACTGCATTAGCAGAGTGATTTAAAATGCAAATGTAAGTATACAATTAGTAGCTGCAAAAAACAGGTGAAGACTTCAAGGGTATTAACATATCACAGTCTAATACACATATCTCTCAAAATACAATAATATACAAAAGGCGGACAGAATCACAATCCCTACAAGAACAGAACAAAATTCTGATGTACAGTACAGCGAGCACAAAAACAGTAGAAATTATTTTAAATTAGTGAAAAAAAAAAAAAATTGTTTCAGAGACAATGTATGCAATAATGTTAAAATGCAAAACAGTAGCTATTAATCAACGCCATGATCAGACAGTGCTAGTGTGTCGCCCGGGGACCAGGGGGTACTCAGATCCGGGCCACAGAGTCACTTCTGTGGGTATCACGATGGCGTGACCCGGTCTGTGATCCCAGGCTCCACAGTAAAAGGGGATTTAGTAAGGGGAATTGTTATAGTTCGTGACGCCACCCACGGTTGTGGTGATGGCACCACTGCTGCTCAGTGTGGGGGTCCCGGGGATGGTATGGAGCAGCTAGATGTTATTTCTCCCCTCCGTGGGTAGGGGGTTGGTAGTCCCGGGGCCCGGTGATGGGGTAAGCAGGGAGCAGGGCGCAGTGCTGCAGTGCGATGCCCGAGGGCACGGGTGTACTCACAAGAAAGTCACACGGAGTCACTGGTGAACTAAGAATTGCCGGTGTCCGCAGCCTTTGGTACGGGGTGTTAGTGTCCCACACACGGTGCAGCAGCCCTTGTTGTTCTTCCCTGCAGCCAAGTGCCTTTCTCTCCTCTCTCTTCCACTTTCTCCTCAGCCGGGGACGGGGAATCTACTCCCCTGTAGTGATCCGGGTACCCAGGTACCGAGGGGCCACCGCCCAGCTCCGGCTACCTGTTCTGGCCCCTTCCTCACTACGGCCTGCCCTGGTCCTCTTGGAGAACGCTTCACTCCCAGCCGGGAGCTGAACTCCAGACCTCTGTTCTCTCTGACCTCTCCACACTCTCTGCTCCAGCCCCTCCCCTCTCCTCTGCTTTTCCCTTACACTGGGGGCTGTGCTTGTTTGGCTGCACCAGTGTGAGATCATATTACCAAGGAGGATTAACTCTTTATGTGACAACCTGGCTGTGCCAGGGCGTCACACACCCCCCTGGTAAAACACGGCCCGTCCTCGGGCCGGCTAGGCACCGACATTTTATTAAACTGGAAAAGAATAAAACATTTTAAACATTTTCAATCTTCCCACAGCGGGATGCACATTGCTTCAACGTTGCAACAACAAATAACACTTTTAATAATAACTGTGTAACGGGTCCTTCAGTCACCCACCCAAACAACCTAGCCTTGGTGCTGCCCCTAAAACCCAGGCAGCACCCCTTGACCCCAGTCCAGGAACAGCCCCAAATTGGTCAACGGGACCGGTACTTCGCTGCCGTTGCGGCCGGGCGGACTGCCGGAGCCGTCGTCATCTCCGTCGCGGCCGGGCGGACTGCCGGGGCCGGTGGCAGGTTGGTGACAAAGGTGAGGCCTGGGGACCCCAGGTCTGGGTCCTCCCCAACAGGTGCTGCGGGCTCCGCTACCGGTAACAGGGGTAACGGGTCGGTGCATCGCTGCGGCGGCCTCTCCAGGAACCAAATGCTGGCAGAGTCCTGGCATCCCTGCCTTTACAGTCCTCGTCACATAAGCTGCGGTTCCTTCTTTCTGCTCCCCCCTGGTACTCGGGAGCAGTCCTTCCAGCAGCTTTTAAAGTTTCTCTTTTCGCTTCCGGTCCTCCGGAGCTTCACTTCCGCCCGCGTTCTCAGGGGGCGGAGCCTCTTTTTCGCGCCCACCGCTCGGAGAAGAAGGCGCCAAGTTGTTGTTTTTGGCGCCTAAAATGGCGGCTAAAATGGCGGATTTCAAGATTTTTGCAGCGGATCACCGCTGACAGTCCAGAATAAGGCGCACTTCCTCCAGGTAACTGGATGGGTTCGATCCTGTTCGTGACGCCAAATGTGTCGCCCGGGGACCAGGGGGTACTCAGATCCGGGCCACAGAGTCACTTCTGTGGGTATCACGATGGCGTGACCCGGTCTGTGATCCCAGGCTCCACAGTAAAAGGGGATTTAGTAAGGGGAATTGTTATAGTTCGTGACGCCACCCACGGTTGTGGTGATGGCACCACCGCTGCTCAGTGTGGGGGTCCCGGGGATGGTATGGAGCAGCTAGATGTTATTTCTCCCCTCCGTGGGTAGGGGGTTGGTAGTCCCGGGGCCCGGTGATGGGGTAAGCAGGGAGCAGGGCGCAGTGCTGCAGTGCGATGCCCGAGGGCACGGGTGTACTCACAAGAAAGTCACACGGAGTCACTGGTGAACTAAGAATTGCCGGTGTCCGCAGCCTTTGGTACGGGGTGTTAGTGTCCCACACACGGTGCAGCAGCCCTTGTTGTTCTTCCCTGCAGCCAAGTGCCTTTCTCTCCTCTCTCTTCCACTTTCTCCTCAGCCGGGGACGGGGAATCTACTCCCCTGTAGTGATCCGGGTACCCAGGTACCGGGGGGCCACCGCCCAGCTCCGGCTACCTGTTCTGGCCCCTTCCTCACTACGGCCTGCCCCGGCCCTCTTGGAGAACGCTTCACTCCCAGCCGGGAGCTGAACTCCAGACCTCTGTTCTCTCTGACCTCTCCACACTCTCTGCTCCAGCCCCTCCCCTCTCCTCTGCTTTTCCCTTACACTGGGGGCTGTGCTTGTTTGGCTGCACCAGTGTGAGATCATATTACCAAGGAGGATTAACTCTTTATGTGACAACCTGGCTGTGCCAGGGCGTCACACTAGCAAAACAAGGGTGTCACAGTCAGGATGTCATATAGTCGACATGCCAAAAAAAAAAAAAAAAGGTCTTTAAAGAAAAACTGACAAGTCGTTTCTGTCATTCAAACTTAGCGGTCCCATTGCGTTTAGATCCAGAATCAATCTGGATTCTTTTTGTAACAGCGTGCGGTGCGTGTCGCCGCCTCTGCTGCTAGGATTGACTTTAAACAGACCAGCAAAAGAAAGTAGATTGGAATTACTATTATGGCATTCCTGCATGTGTTTAATAAGTCTTGCTGAACCTATCCCTGATATTAAGGATTTGCAATGTTCCCTAAAACGGACGTAAAGGGGCCGGATAGTTTTTCCAATGTAATAAAAATTGCAGGGGCAGAATAATGCATACACTATATAAGTGGACTTGCACGATATGAAATCATTAACCCTGAGGTACTCACACCCCACTTATTACATCCCTTGTTTTATGGGCCGAACCGAAAGGACAATTCCCACATCTAAAATTACCCTTAATTTTTTTCTTGTCTAACCATGTCTTTTCCTTTGTGGGCACGAATCTATTTTTTACCAAAAGGTCGACTAAATTATGGCCTCTTCTGTAAGATACCAAGGGACCCTCTTTAACCAGGGCTCTAAGGTCTTTATCGTTTTTCAACAAATGCCAGTGTCTCTTTATGCTGGATCTCACAATGTCAAACAGAATTGTATTTGAAATTGAAGGTGCATCTATCCACGGCGGCATTATGCGGCATTTTTCCTGGTATTTTTTTTTAAAAAAAATTTGCGAGGTCTATCACGATCATTCGTCGCCATCGCAGTCCTGTCCTGTTCTTTTGCTGGTCTGTTTAAAGTCAATCCTAGCAGCAGAGGCGGCGACACGCACCGCACGCTGTTACAAAAAGAATCCAGATTGATTCTGGATCTAAACGCAATGGGACCGCTAGGTTTGAATGACAGAAACAACTTGTCAGTTTTTCTTGAAAGACCTTTTTTTTTTTTTGGCATGTCGACTATATGACATCCTGACTGTGACACCCTTGTTTTGCTAGCACTATCTGATCATGGCGTTGATTAATAGCTACTGTTTTGCATTTTAACATTATTGCATACACTGTCTCTGAAATTTTTTTTTTTTTTTCACAAATTTAAAATAATTTCTACTGTTTTTGTGCTCGCTGTACTGTACATCAGAATTTTGTTCTGTTCTTGTAGGGATTGTGATTCTGTCCGCCTTTTGTATATTATTGTATTTTGAGAGATATGTGTATTAGACTGTGATATGTTAATACCCTTGAAGTCTTCACCTGTTTTTTGCAGCTACTAATTGTATACTTGCATTTGCATTTTAAATCACTCTGCTAATGCAGTACCCGCACCATTTGTGTTAAAAGGGCGGTGCTGCATGGCAGTTTGCACTGGACCCATGGAAGCTAAGTTCTAGCGAAACGGCACGCCGTCGTCCGGCGTTGTATGGCTTGTCTCACCCTCCCCACCGCTTGTACCCTCATGTTTCCCCTGCAATAAAGACGGAGTTATATGGTGATCATCTGAAGTGCGACTTTCTTTCTCCTTTGGATTTATCTTGGTCTTCACCGCAAGTCTGCACCATGATCCCCTCCATGGCTCAGTAGGGCTCAAGTAGCTGAACGTGTAGTAACACACGGAGTAGGTGGTGCACCGGGACTCTTACCTCTTTCATATATATATATATATATATATATACTTATAAATATATATATATTTATAAGGAATATGATATCTGTCATTGCTAACAGGCTTTGCTAAAATAGTAAATACCCAGTATCAAATATAAACATCATATTTCTTTGTTACCCATGTTAGAGTTGGTGGGTCAGCAGTGCATCCACTTCCACCCCTATGTACATTTCGCATAAAACGCTTCCTCAGGGGGCTATTGCTGATCAATTTTCCCTCTCTTTATATGTGTTCGCCTAATGGCCACCGCTTGCAGTCTGTCCACCGACTGCAACGGGGAAGCACCGCTCTTCAGGGTTGCCAGCGCATGCACAGTGGCTATAGAAGCCAGGGCTTATACACAGCCCTAATGACAGTGGCGTGACCCAGCGGGCAGGTGGAGGACAGTGGGCACGCGCACCAGACTGCATTAAGCAACTTACGTCACATTCCCATATGCTGCACTATGATATGCGCTTGCTTACTTGCTAATCACTGTGCATGATATGCAAAGTTGAAGCGACCAAATGGTCTTGGACACCTATAAATTTATAAATTCCAAGTATGTGTGATGCCCTGGGCAAGCCAGGGGTCACAGGTCATGACACCACCACACCCTACACCCCGGATAGGTACACCGAAGCTAAACCAAAAATCCTTGTTGCCTTCCTCCAGGGGCTGATGTCCACACCAGGGGGTGGGCCAGGTGGTTGGCTCCGAACACCGAGGAGTTCACAGCCCTGGAGGCGGGAGAACCAGGCAGATCAGTTTAGTCAGAGTTTGAAGTGAGAGTGAAGTGGTAGAGGAGCAAGAGGGAGGAGTAAAAGTGGAAGAGAAAGTGACAGTTGAGGAAGCCTGAAGTTGGTCCGGGTGCGTGCCCCGGACTGAGAGAGCAAGGTCAGCAGACGGCAGTGACCGTCTGCAGGAGAGGCTGATCGGAGGTTGCCGAAAGGACCGTGGACGGGTGGTGGCCCGGCGGTACCGGAACGGTATACGAAGAGAAGCCAGCACCATTGGCAGGGGCCTTTCGGATCCCGGCAAGGCTAGGAGTCGCCGTGAATTTGCCAAATCCGTCAGTGAAGGGGACCTCCGGGTCTCCCAACAACTAAGTCCCGATTGAAGGCAACAGTCCAACCGTAGGAGAGAGACACCGCCACCGCCAAGGCACCAGTTTCTCAGGGCCAGCGCCTGCGGGTAAAGTGGGGCTCCTCCGGCCTATATCCAAGCCGGGGAGCGGGTTACCGGTGGGAACCCATCGCTACCAATATAGACTTAGGTGCAGGAAAAGGGACCGTCATCGTCAACTACCGGGGAAAAGCAACAGCAGCCGTCCGTGGGAACCGTCTTTCCAGCCGTGTGTTTTACTGAGAACTGTGTTCCCGTCTCCGGCTGAGTGAGTACCACAGTGCCGTGAGGCACAGCGCTGCCCCGCGTCCCTGCACCCCACCAAGCCCTGCACCGACCCCGCCATCCCTCATCCCCCACCTCATCACTGGGCCCTGGGACAACCACCCCCTACCCACGGAGGGGAGAACCAACAACTTTGCTGCTCCCTGTCACCGCTCCCGGGATCCCCATACAGAGCAGCGGTGGTGTCCACACAATCACCACAACTGTGGGTGGCGTCACGGACAATAAACAATCCCAAAAACCAATCCCCTTTCACTCATGGGCGAGGAGCGCCGCTCGAGTCCCCGGGATCCGGCCCATCGCTCGAGCCACCGAGCAGTAGCAGGCCGCAGCAGCAGCGGCAGCCGGACCCGAGCAGTGGGAGAGCGCGGCGTCCCCACTTCCGCCCGCGACATATGCCATACATAACGATTGAGACATATGGTAATTCATAACATGCATCAAGTCGTGCAATATGCAGAGAATATCCACGTCAGGAATATGAATCCATTAGAGTAGGTTCTTCACATACAAGGTGATCCTTAGGGTTGGTAGAAGTATACTGTAAACAAATACACAAATTAAAACCGATTAAAAACAATACAGGAAAACGGTGGAAGAGATCAAAGATAATGTACTAAATTGCATAAATGATCATTGCTGCGCATGATAACACAAGGCCTATATAAAATAAATAGACGTGACACTGAATAATTTTGATGGCATTAAATGGCCATGACATTTATTAAGGGTTAAATAGCATATTAAAATTACCAATAAATAACCAAATCTTTATTAACCATTTCATCACCACAGTCCATAAACTAGTCCGCCAGCAAAGCTGACGACTTTTCCCTCTAACAAATGCCACGACGAGTGCGATCCTCCACGAGAAGTTCTTTCTCCAGGGATGGCGGGTGGGTGTTCTTCTTTGATCTTCAGAAATTCTGACAGCCAGCTGATGGAGAGCCCCTGCTTTTATTTACAAATTTCCCGCACTTTTCTAACAGCTGACCAATCAGCTGTTAGAAAAAACGGAAAATGGAAAATACCCTACCTATTGGAAAAATCTGCAAACTAAAATTCAAAAGCCCAAGCAATGATTACAGATTCTTCAAAGTAGTCTTTTTTTCTGACAATCAAGCTCAAAAGCTCCGCTTCCAACCTAGCAACTTTATCCTGAGGCAACCTACACTCCATCCTATCAGAATCAATAGTGATGCCTAAAAACTCCAAACACCGACAGGGCAAAGTCGTCTTCTCTTCCGCTATAGGAACACCACACAAACACATCAACTCACGAAACTTAACTAACAACTTTAAACAATCCTCAGACTCCGCCTTACCAACAAATAAAAAATCATCTAAATAATGCAGAATTTTCCCTTACCTCCCTCAACCTCAACAACCCAATGTAAAAATGATGAAAAAGATTCAAAATAAAAACAAGACAAAGAAAAACCCATCGGGAGGCATTTGTCAAAAAAATAGTGCCCCCTAAACTGAAAACCCAGAGAATTGAAACCCGAAGGATTCACTGGTAAAAGCCTGAATGCTGACTGAATATCTGATTTTGCCATTAAAGCCCCTCTACCTGCTTCCCTTAACAAATCCACAGCTTGATCAAATGAGGAATATTTAACCGAGACTATATCCGGCTCAATCTCAACATTTAAGAACCATATCTTGGAAACGATAAATGGTGGATTAGACGGAAACTACCCTTCTCCTTCTTAGGGACTATCCCGAGTGACGAAAGCCGAAAATTCTTGAACGGGGGACTAACAAAAGGACCAGCTACCCTACCTAATTGAATCTCTTTTAGCACTTTGGAAGCTACCACTGACTCAAATTCATTTACTGAAAGAATATTCTCCACCCAAACGCACCCTGACCCTTTAAACTCAGGAACAAAAAAAACGTTCACAAATCCATCCAAAATTAACTAAGCATTCTGTCTGACTGGATAGCGATCTAACCAACCCAGCATGTTTTGTACTATCACTGGTGTCACCTCCTTTAAACATGGACTCCTTAGTGTTGTGTTGTTGCTGTGTACTCTGGTTCTGTTTTTTGAAACATTTGAAGATGGCATGATTACCCCCACAAGAGGAGCACTCATGTCGAAATCTGCAATTGGATGTAAATTTACATGACGACTCATTAAATGCAAAGCAGAAACCTTTTTTAACCATAGGATTATTTTGAGAAAATCTGTTAAAATTAGTCCTCTGAGGAAGCATAAGGTTTAGCCATAGACCGACGTCTTTTTGGCCCCATTGCATATTCCGGAGGATGGCTAATTTTTGACGAAAACCCTCATCATAATTCAGCCATGCAATGCCACCAAAACTGCGATATGCCTCTAATATGTTCTCCATGTGCTGAAAAAGACCCGAACAAACTGCCGGATTCTTTTCACTCAAGACAGAAGAAAAAATGCAAAATGCCTGCAGCCAGTTATTGAATGATTTAAAGGCGGCCTTTTTCTTATCATCTAAATCCGTCTTCTCATCCTTTTTAACATTCTCTCTACTAGACGGAAGCAGAGAAAACAAATCAACATAATCTCCCATGTAAATCTTATCCCTAACTGGCTGCGGCAAATGAAATCCCAGGGGGGACATGTCACATGTCAAAGCCTCCTTAAATAAATAACCAGGCAGAGACATGGACTCCTGACAACCACTAAAGCTGGTGTCACACACAGCGACAACGACAATGACGTCGCTGCTACGTCACCATTTTCTGTGACGTTGCAGCGACGTCCCGTCGCTGTGTGTGACATCCAGCAACGACCTGGCCCCTGCTGTGAGGTCGCCGGTCGTTGCTGAATGTCCAGCTTCATTTTTTGGTCGTCACTCTCCTGCTGTGACACACACATCGCTGTGTGTGACAGCGAGAGAGCGACGAAATGAAGCGAGCAGGGAGCAGGAGCCGGCGTCTGGCAGCTGCGGTAAGCTGTAACCAGCGTAAACATCGGGTAACCAAGGGAAGACCTTTCCCTGGTTACCCGATATTTACCTTCGTTACCAGCCTCCGCCCTTGCTGCCAGCGCCGGCTCCTGCTCTGTGCACATGTGGCTGCAGTACACATCGGGTAATTAACCCGATGTATACTGTAGCAAGGAGAGCAAGGAGCCAGCGCTAAGCAGTGTGCGCGGCTCCCTGCTCTCTGCACTGTGACATGTAGTTGCAGTACACATCGGGTTAATTAACCCGATGTGTACTGTACCTAGGAGAGCAAGGAGCAAGCGCTAAGCGCGGCTCCCTGCTCTGCACGTGTAGCACAGCGACGTTATGATCGCTGCTGCGTCGCTGTGTTTGACAGCTAAGCAGCGATCATAACAGCGACTTACAAGGTCGCTGTTACGTCACAGAAAATGGTGACGTAACAGCGACGTCGTTGTCGCTGTCGCTTAGTGTGAACCCAGCTTAAGACCTGCACTACTCTCCCTAGCCACCGCCCCCCTGCTAACATTTCACATAACACTTTCTTCACTACAGCTTCTATACTAAAAGGAAGAGGGCCGGCACATGAGACAGACAGAGGGACATTGAAACTCTCAGCCTGTCCTCTGCTCTGCAGTTCTCGGCCCTCCTGTGGATGTCCCTGGTCTCCAGCAGCTCCGCGCCTCAGGCCCCTGCCTCTGGCCTCGGCAAGGCACCTCCTCCTCTTCAGACGGGGACTCGGACCAGGGGGCCGCCGTCGCTCTTCTGGCCCCAGGAACGATCTTCCCCTATGATCTCCCGCTGCCACCAGGAATTTCAAATCCCTGGGCCGGTGCCGCGCTTTTACGGCGACGCCGACTAGATGACGTACTCTTCCTCTTCGTGGCTGCTCTGTCCGGCGCTGAACAATGACGCGCCTCCGCAGCCAGGATGGGCGGGAAAGCTCCGGCTTCCGCTTCTTCCTCATTCTCACCGACTGCCGCTGGAAGGACGCTGCGCCGCAGGGACCGCCTTCTTTCCGGGATATCCGCTGTCAGCGCTGCCATCTCTTCTGGGTCGGTAAGCTGGATAACCGCGGCGTCACGATCCTCAGCTTCTCCAACTTCTGCTGGCTGCCTAGACGCCTCCAGGCATTGTCTCAGCCAGGCTTCTCCACTGTCCTCGCGCGCCCTCTTCATCCGGTCTTGCAGCAGGCTTTCCATCAGCTGTTCTTCTTTGATCTTCAGAAATTCTGACAGCCAGCTGATGGAGAGCCCCTTCTTTTATTTACAAATTTCCCGCACTTTTCTAACAGCTGACCAATCAGCTGTTAGAAAAAACGGGTGCGCAGAACCAGCCTAAACTGGTTTAACCAGTCTCCTCATGACAGAACACAGCTGTTCTTAACCCTTCACTCACCACACATATAGTGAACATAAAAACCTTTATTCAATAATAATGGCCATTCCATTGTATATATAACCAGGCCTGTGCCATCATGCATTCGCACGGCATACTAGCTACCGTGCTCTAAACAGAGAGCCAGATGGATTAATTGGGGACAATAGAGCTAGTACACAGGCATTTTCTAGGGGAAAGAGAGTCCAACTTATAAGAAACAAGCAAATTAATTGGTTTCATTTAATCCTGTAGGTGATTTAGTTTCTAATAGTGTAATCCATTTGCATTCTTGCTGTAATAGTTTCTTATTTATATTGCCGCCTCGAATCCCTCTGGACACATGTTCAATCCCCCTTACATTAAAGGTACAGGGATCACTATCATGTTTTAATTTGAAATGTCGAGGGATTGTTTTCAATTCCTCCAAATTGGAGATGGTTGTTGCAGCTACAATGTCGCGTACGTCTTTCCTTGTCCTGACTCTTAGTTGGCGTGATGTCAGCCCAATATAAATTAGGCCACAAGCACACATCGCATAGTATATCACCTGCGTGGTGGAGCAGGTGATATACTGGCGAATTTCAAATTCTTTGTCTCCCCTGATGACCTAAAGGTCACACACATATTGGCGCATGCCCTACATCCACCACAGGGGTAACACCCCTTAACCAGTGACCCTGTGTCAAAGGGCGTATTGGTAGTCGCCACGTAGTGGCTTCTAACCAATATATCTTTGAGATTTTTGCTTCTCCTATAGGTCATCTGGAGGTAATCTAGTATATACTTTTTCAGGATTGGTTCGGTCTGGAGAACTGGCCAATGGCGCTGCAAACTTCTTTTCACCTCTTCACATTGTGAATTATATGTTGTGATGAATCTGACATTATTGTTGTCCTTGGATACTCCATTGGAGGACTGGAGTAAAGTTTCTCATGTGAACTTCTTCGCCCTATTATACCCTTCCTTTATGGATCTGTTGCTGTACTCTCATGACTGAAATCTCTTTCTCAATATATCAGCTTGAAATTTCTGTGGGGTTGAGCAAATCCGCTTCGTTCTCATAAACTGCCCAACTGGGATAGATTTGATAGTGACGTAATGGTGGCTAGACTCTGCATGCAACAGGGAATTGATTGCGGTGGGCTTCCTGAATAAGTCTGACTGTAGCTGTCGGTTGCTGTCAATATCGATCTTGATGTCCAGGAAGTCCACCACCTCCCTGCTACACACATAGGTCCGCCTGATGTTAAAATCATTCACATTGAGTTGGCCCATGAACTGCCTAAGCCCATCCTCACTGCCTTGCCAAATAAATAAAATATCGTCAATGTATCATGGCCAGAGGGGTATATGGTCTACAGCCCACGCGTCCTCGCCCCCCCGCAAACCACTTTCCCAAAACCCAAGAAAGAGGTTTGCAAATGAAGGCGCACAGGCCGCCCCCTTTGCAGTACCCCTCCGCTGTAGATAAAATTGCTCTTTAAAGGAAAAAAAATTATGCGATAGGATGAACTCAAGCAGCCCAAGGACCAACTCACATGTGGGACCATCCCAGTTGCTGTTCACGAAAAAGAAGCGGGCCGCCTCCAACCCCTGCTGATGATCAATGCAAGTATAGAGTGACTCTATATCTGCAGTCACGAGGTACATATCATCCTCCAAATGTATCCCGTTAATTCTGGTTAATACGTACGTGGTGTCGCGGACGTATGATGGGAGAGCTTCTGCCAGTGGTTGCAAACAAAAATCCACAAATTTGCACACCGGGTCATAAAGGCCTTCCAATCCAGACACGATAGGTCTGCCCGGGTGTTCGGTGGCATTTTTGTGGATTTTAGGGATGAAGTAAGTGGTTGGTGTCTTAGGGTATTTAAATATTAGACCGTCATAGATTTTTTTTTTTTTAGGGATAATGCCCTGCCATATAGTATCAGACCTAATTCAGCAGAATATGATGACATAGGATTTGTGGATCATTTTATATATGTGATTCTATCCCTCAACTGTTTCTGTGCCTCCTTCTCATACATCTTTTTGGGCCATAGGACAACGTTTCCCCCTTTGTCGGCTGGTTTGATGACAAGGTCATCGAGCGACTGTAATTCACAAAGTGCCGTTCGATCTCCCTGAGTAAGGTTGTCACTCAGTCATGCAGTAGAGATCCTCTTGAGATTATGGATAACCAGATCAGTGAAGATCTCCACCGCAGGAGATGCCGACATCGCGGGAAATGTTACCGATCTGGGATATAAATGCCTGGGGTATTTACCTTGGGTCGTTCCATCCTGCTCGTCCAACAAAAAATTCAAATTTCTCCAGGCTTCTTCTATTATAGAGTCTGACATGGTCGTATGGTCATCGCTGTTTTTATAATGCAGCTTTTTAAGAATAAATTTCCTTGATAAAAGATTAACATCTTTTATAGCTGTGAAAAGATTAAAGCCATTAGTGGGTGCAAAGGTTAGCCCCCTCTCAAACAACTTTTTTTTTTATTATAAGTCAATACATGTTCTGATAAGTTAATCACCTGTAATTTGTTCGTATCATTTTTCTTGTGACCCTTCCTATATGATCCCGAGTGCATGCTTTTACTAGAGTTGTTCTGTCTCTTGTCCGTGGATCGCAAGGTCATGCCACTCCCAGACCCTGATTCTTGGTTCGTTGAACTTCATTGGACGTGCAGGAAGCAAACGACCCTGATCTTGATCCAGCGTTCTTCCATTTACCCCGCTGTCTCCTATGCCATCTATAGATGTTATTTTGGTTGTGATCCATAGTATCTCTCTGAAACTTTTTTGATTTTAACATCGCTTACCTCTTTTTCCCACTTAATGGATTCATCTTCAATCTCAGAATTTAGTCTTACCAGCACATCACTGGATAGGCCATCCTGTAGCTTTTTCTGTATTTGTTCAATTTCTGTATCCATGTCACTGACTGTTTATTTAGTTGTATATTTAGCACCAGTGAGGATTAATTACTAAAACTTAGCTTTTATTTAAGCTCTTTAAAATTCAAAGATGAACAGACAATTATGCTGTAATGAACAACCCTTGTTATTCCAAGGGTTGTTCATTACAGCATGGTAACATGCACCTTGGCTACCTGCAGGGTGATCCTAAGTGTATTTTATAATTGTCTGTTCATCTTTGAATTTTAAAGAGCTTAAATAAAAGCTAAGTTTTAGTAATTAATCCTCACTGGTGCTAAATATCCAACTGTATGTGAGTATTGTCCCCCAGAAACACCAACTGGTGATTTCTTGCTTTATTCTTTTATTTAGTTGTACTAGCAGCTCCATGAACTCTCTAGAGCAGGTGGTAGCCGCCTGTTCCCACCTATTCCTAAATTATTGATCCGGCTCCTTGAAGGCTGGAAAGACCTGCACTATAAAGGGTGCTTTACACGCTGCGATATCACTAACGATTTATCGTCGGGGTCATGGTGTTTGTGAAGCACATCCGGCATCGTTAGCGACATCGCAGCGTGTAACATGTACGAGCGACCTTCAACGATTGCAAAAGTGGTAAAAATTGTTGGTTTTGGAGAGGTCGTCCAAACACCAAATATTGTTGTCAGGTGAGTAACGAGGTTGTTTGTCATTCCTGCGGCAGCACACATCGCTATGTGTGACACCGCAGGAACGAGGAAACTCACCGTATCAGCGTCCCACCGGCAATGAGGAAGGAAGGAGGTGGGCGGGATGTTCGGCCCGCTCATCTCCGCCCCTCCTCTACTATTGGGCGCTATGATGCCAAATGAACCGCCCCCTTAGAAAGGAGGCGGTTCGCTGGTCACAGCGACGTCGCTAGGCAGGTAAGTACGTGTGACGGGTGTAAGCGATGTTGTGCGACATGGGCAGCGATTTGCCCGTGTTCCATAACCGACGGGGGTGGGTACAATCGCTAGCGATATCGATACCGATATCGCAGAGTGTAAAGTGCCCTTAAGTTTCCGTGGTATGATGTTTTTCTCCAGATATTTTTCTAAAAATGCCCTATTCCACCAGATTCTGGTTCTCTTGCACAGCAACTCCTTATATCGATCTATACTATTTTGCATCTCTCCACTGCTTTCCGTAGACACCAATATGGGCTCATCACTGAACACTGCGTTCATTTTTGAAAGCAATTAACTTTTCTCTGACCTCATAATCCATTTTATTCTTATTACTGGATGCTGTGAAAAACACAGAAATAATTATTAGCGACAAATTGGCGCCATTGGCCAGTGGCCAGTTCTCCAGACCAAACCAATCCTAAAAAAGTATATACTAGATACCCCTGTGGTGGATGTAGGGCATGCACCAATATGTGCAGGACTAAGACCTTTAGGTCATCATGGGGAGACAAAGAATTTGAAAGTCGCCAGTATCCACCTGATCCACCACGCAGGTGATATACTATGCGATGTGTGGTTGTGGCCACATTTTTATATGGGGCTGATATCACGCCAACTAAGAGTCAGGACAAGGGAACACGTACGCGACATTGTCGCTTCAAAAACCATCTCCAATTTGGAGGAATTGAAAACGATCCCTCGACATTTCAAATTAAAACATGATAGTGATCCCTGTACCTTTAAGGTAAGGGGGATTGAACATGTGTCCGTAGGGATTCGAGGCGGCAATATAAATAAGAAACTATTACAGCAAGAATACAAATGGATTACACTATTGGAAACTATGGGATTGAATGAAACCAATTAATTTGCTTGTTTCTTATAAGTTGGACTCTCTTTCCCCTAAAAAAATGCCTGTGTACTAGCTCTATAGTCCCCAATTAATCCATCTGGCTCTCTGCGCAGCAACGATCATTTATGCAATTTAGTACATTATATTTGATTGATCTCTTCCACTGTTTTCCTGTAGTGTTTTTAATCAGTTTTAATTAGTGCATTTGTTTACAGTATACTTCTACCAACTCTAAGGATCACCTTGTATGTGAAGAATCCACTCTAATGGATTAATATTCCTGACGTGGATATTCTCTGCATATTGCACGACCTGATGCATGTTATGAATTGCCATATGTCTCAATCGTTATGTCAGGCATACTTGGAATTTATAAATTTATAGGTTTCCATGACCATTTGGTCGCTTCAACTTTGCATATCATGCATAGTGATTAGCAAGTAAGCAAGCGCATATTATAGTGCAGCATATGGGAATGTGACGTAAGTTGCTTACTGCAGTCTGGTGCGCGTGCCCGCTGTCCTCCACCTGCCCGCTGTCATTAGGGCTGCGTATGTGCACTGGCTTCTATAGCCACTGCGCATGTGCTGGCACCGTTGACGAGCGGCGCTTCCCCGTTGGGGTCAGTGGACAGTAGCGCGCATGCGCCGGCGTCAGACTGCAAGCGACGGCCATTAAGCAAACACATCATATAAGGATTAAACACATAAATTTGGCCATGATTAATACACCGAGGAGATAACACAATAGTATCCCTCGGGGGTAATGCCAACTCCGAAAGGCATATCAAAAGAGGAGGAAAGGAGATAAGGCACAATTATGATTGAAAATATTAAGTTTTTATTGGTAAAGGTTAAAAGAACAAATACAAAACAGTACAAAAAGACATACAGAACATGGAATCGGTCACCAAGGGTGTGGAAAGGAGAAATGTTCCTTTATAAAAATAGTCTTTAAGGAGGTTTACTCTTGCCTCAAGAACCAGCCCCATATACCACCAGGTAATGCAACAAGCTCTTTTGAATTTAATGCAAGGTGCCTTCTACTCTCCTGCACACTCTTTCTGCCTTTGGTATTTTCCACTACTCAATGCGTTTATTAGTATTTCAGCCATTAGGCAGAGTTGTGGCTGCTGAGATTACCATTTAGTCCTGTTTCTAAAGTGATGAGATATAATATTTACTACAGAATTTTACTATCATTCTCTCACTATTATATGTGAAATTCACGTGTTGAGTCCCTGGGTATGGACCCATCAATGATGGGGATACCAGCATTTGGGAACATACAGGTCTATACCGATGAATTTTGAGTGCACATGTACACTTTATTAGTCAGCCCACAGGTCCAATGAAGGTCTGCACTGACGCAATTCCGGAACTATATATATATATATATATATATATATATATATATATATTTACAGCCAGCCTTTGCACTTTACTTACACCGCGACCATCATCTTGTAAATTTCGACAGCCCTATTACTGTTACCTCTGTTATTATCTACATCCAAATCCAAAGGAATAGCCAATTAGGCTTTATCTGTTCACTATACTCCTAGGGTTTGTATAATTTAACCCAACTTACAGCGTGTTAACCCTCTGCATCCTTGTGTGTTTTGTACACTGTATAACGTTGCTTACCGAAACTTGGGGGTTTCACTCGCTTGCAGCGGTATTAGGTAGCTTAGGCAACACAGGTATCACTGTCTCTTATAAAACCCAGCAGTTTATTTAATAGACTCAACATAAACTGCTCAACAAAATGTAACAAAGCCTCTCCTGGCTTAAAGGAAAATATAACATACCGTGGGCTTCCAGTCCAATTAAATGTCCATAGTGGAGTCTCCACACTCTGGCTCCTGCCAGCGAACACCACTCACTGTGGTTCCTTCCTGCAGCCTCCAGTCGGGCTGCAGTCTTTTCCCCAGTCCTCACCTGGACTGATTTCCAGAAGTCTCTCTCCAGTCTTCACACAGACTGAGACCTCCAGCACACAATCTCCATGTGCAGCACACAATCTCCATGTGCAGTGAAATGACCAGCCAGGGAGGCCTCTGGCTGTGTAGTCGTGGCAGCACTATATTCAAGGCACATCCCTGGCTTCATCACTTCTTTAATGTTGAGAGAGTGTATGTCGGTGTCTTCGTCGGCCGATGCACAAAGAGGCTGCAGGCAACAGTCCAGATGCAATAAAAACGACATTTATTCACAAAGTTAAAGAGGAAAAACACTCCGGTCAGCGGATTCCGGCAATATTAGTGGAGCTGGGGACAACCTGCCCAAACGCACCCTCTGATGGGGATATGCCCAGAGTTCTTCTCCCACTCTTCAGCCAAGCATACACCGGACCCACACCGGCAGAATAGGCTTTGAGGTTGCGCCACTGAACTCCCACTCTTCAGCCAAGCATACACCGGACCCACACCGGCAGAATAGGCTTTGAGGTTGCGCCACTGGACTCCCACTCTTCAGCCAAGCATACACCGGACCCACACCGGCAGAATAGGCTTTGAGGTTGCGTCCACCTCCTTATCCCAGGTGTCCCCCGATGTTCCGCTCACACAATCGCACTTGCCGCTCCAGATGTTCACACTCCGCTGACCCGGATCCTCACTCTCCACACACATTCAGACCTTGCCTAGATATCCGGCCGACTCCTCCTCCCCGGTGGCAACAGCCGTTCCACCCGGCCACTAGGGGGTGCCCTAACACAGCACATAACAATATAAAATTCAACACTTTTAATAATCACAATGCCGGGTAACTATGCTAAACTGGTAGGGGGTAGGCCCACCCACTACATGCCTCCCCTCTTAAAATCCGAGCCTCCCGGCAAGGCTCTTAAACACATAAAAACATAAACATATAAAAACCTTTCGGTTCAGTCCTCAACAGCGGCACCAGTTCAGCGGCGCTCCCGGTCTTGAGGGGCGCTTGATGGCGCAACAGCGCTCCCGGTCTCTGGACAGCGCCCGGAGGCTCAACAGCGCTCCCGGTCTTAGATGGGTGCCCGGAGGCTTCAGTAGCGCTCCCGGTCTTCGCTGAAGGTGCCCGGAGGCTTCAAGAGCGCTCCCGGTCTTTGCTGGGGGCAACAGGCCCGTAAAACTTTACAACAACAGAGAAACTTTCTGCCGGTCTGGAACAACACCGGTCTCGGCAAGTGCTGGAGGCAACAACTTACTCTGGGGGCCAGGCTCTCTTCCATTCTTCCGCTTGAGCCTGGATGTAGGCCCCCAGAGTTTGTCCCGGCTGGCGGCGGATTCGCCTGAAAGACACCGGGGCGTAGGGCGGTTCCTCCGGCACAGCTGCTGCAGCTCCTCTTGACGGTGATGGCGTTTCTGCCCGGGATGGTGGTGGCGCGGCGGGCGACGCGTCCAGCATGAAAACCGGTCTGTTGTTGACATTTTGCGTCACCGCTACCACGGCTGGGACCCTCTCCGGATCGGGGGTCGGTTCAGCCACTGCCTCTGGGATGACAGCCTTGATGCGCCTAGGGTGAGAGGGCTCAGACAGACTCGGCCTAGCGTGACTCCGGCGCCGCTCTTGCTGCTCCTCCCACTCAATCTCCTCCTGCCACTGCTCCGCTTCCCGGGAGGTCGGCATGCGGGAGACACAGACAGCAAACAGGCCGCGGCTACCGGCGTCCGGCAGGAAGGTGACTTTCTCGCCCGGCCAAAGGGTGTGCAATCGCTTAGGGAGTCCTTCGACATCGAGATGAACCCGGTTATAAAAATAGTCATCCCCGGTCTCTACTTCTCGGATGAAGCCGTATCCCTCTTGCTGGTTAAACTTGACTACCACCCCGGTCACAAACTGCTGGGCTAGCTTCTCGCCACCGGGACCGGACAGCATTTCCCGGACAATGGTCTCAGCCAGGAGCCGTTCCTGGACGGGGTCAGGCTTCGGGGGCGGAACACTGGGGCGCGCCTTCTCCGGCGGGGCGATGACTGGGTCCCAGAAGAAGCCCAGGTGGTCCTCCTCTAGACGCCCAGCTAACTCCTCAGCCGACTCCGGTGCCGGGACAAGTGGTGTGGCGACGGCGTTAAGCTGCGGGGTGTCCCATGGGAAAGCAGCAACCCCCGGACGGCTTGGCATGGGCGGGGTAGCATAGGTCGCCTTTACCTCTGTAATGGTGCTCCCGGTTTGAGCGTCCCATGAGGTCTTCCAAGAGACCTTGTCCGGTCTTGTAGAGCCTCCCGGCCCAATGGGAAGGTCCGCTATCGCGGCCTCGCTAGCAGGGGCGAACCGGGGTCGGCCTCGGCCAAGGCTGATGAGGGCCATAGTCGTCGCCAACTCCGCAGGTTGCCCAAAGTTCTCCATCTCGGTTCTCAACAGAATCGCTGATAATGGCGGTGGTGTCGACGCTGAGACTGGAGGAAGTGGAGGCGGGTCTTCATTTCCCGCTCTTAAACAGACTCCACCCCCAGCCCCACGCATCATTTCGACTCCTCCGCTGAGGTACTTCTTTTTCTTTTTCTTCTTCCATGCCCTGGAGTTGGCGCCTCCCCTCTTTGGGCGGAGTACTCCATGCTTTCTCTTCGGCACCGGCCAGCCCCAGGCTCTTCTTTCGGCGCCAATTTTCCGCGCCTTTTCTGTTTCTTCACAGACGTCGGCCATCTTGCCGCCATCTTGTGCCCGGTCCAACGCCTTGGGCACTTCTTCCTCCCACCATGGGACTGGGAATCTTCTTTCATAGTCCGAATTCCGTGCTTCAGGCACTACTTGGTCTTCAGACTCCTGGTTCTCCGGCAAGGGACTTGTATCCTGCCGACTACGCCACATGAAATGACCAGCCAGGGAGGCCTCTGGCTGTGTAGTCGTGGCAGCACTATATTCAAGGCACATCCCTGGCTTCATCACTTCTTTAATGTTGAGAGAGTGTATGTCGGTGTCTTCGTCGGCCGATGCACAAAGAGGCTGCAGGCAACAGTCCAGATGCAATAAAAACGACATTTATTCACAAAGTTAAAGAGGAAAAACACTCCGGTCAGCGGATTCCGGCAATATTAGTGGAGCTGGGGACAACCTGCCCAAACGCACCCTCTGATGGGGATATGCCCAGAGTTCTTCTCCCACTCTTCAGCCAAGCATACACCGGACCCACACCGGCAGAATAGGCTTTGAGGTTGCGCCACTGAACTCCCACTCTTCAGCCAAGCATACACCGGACCCACACCGGCAGAATAGGCTTTGAGGTTGCGCCACTGGACTCCCACTCTTCAGCCAAGCATACACCGGACCCACACCGGCAGAATAGGCTTTGAGGTTGCGTCCACCTCCTTATCCCAGGTGTCCCCCGATGTTCCGCTCACACAATCGCACTTGCCGCTCCAGATGTTCACACTCCGCTGACCCGGATCCTCACTCTCCACACACATTCAGACCTTGCCTAGATATCCGGCCGACTCCTCCTCCCCGGTGGCAACAGCCGTTCCACCCGGCCACTAGGGGGTGCCCTAACACAGCACATAACAATATAAAATTCAACACTTTTAATAATCACAATGCCGGGTAACTATGCTAAACTGGTAGGGGGTAGGCCCACCCACTACATGCAGCACACTCAGACTTTTTTCTGTCTCTAAAACTAACAGTCACTTAAACCCAACCGGACACACCCACAGGTGGAGGTATGTGATTCTCCAGCCCTGTCCATCACGCCGGCCATAGTTTAAAGGGAAGCTAACCCTTAATTACAACCCAAGTCCTGTGAAACTACAGGTCCCACAGTCACATCTTCAGTTCAATAGGGCAGGGAATCCTTCTCCACTGCAACACATAGCGACCATCCACAACATTGGTGGTTGCTACCTCACAACTGTAACACTACATTTTTAATGTGTTTTTGTATGTCTATCACTTACTGCAGGGGTGGGGAACCTTTTTACTGGCAGGGGCAATTTAGAATTTCGTACTAACCTTTGGGGGCCGCACAACATTATCAACCTGAAAAATAACCCTGCTATATTTGGTCAAACAATTAATTAACTCACCCCTACTGTGGAGGCAGGAGCTGCTTCTCTTTGGTGCAATTGTGATGTTTGGTGATATTGATCATCTTGTTTCTCACAGCTGCTTTTCCAGGTTTGTCTCTGTCTGGAGATGCTGGGGGCATAAACATCACAGCAGGGGCAGGGGTGCATAAATTACAGGAGACACTGGGAGTTTATATCACAGGAGGGGCTGGGGCATATACATCAGTAGGGGGCATGGACAGCCCTGGCGGTGGCACAGACATGACTGGGGACAGGGACAGCACTGGGTGGCAGCACGGACTGCACTGGGTGGCAGCACGGACTGCACTGGGTGGCAGCACGGACTGCACTGGGTGGCAGCATGGACAGCACTAGGTGGCATCACTAGGGAGACAGACAGGTCTGGGGGAACATAGACATCAACAAGAGGGCACAGACTGGGGGGCATAGAAAGCAGTGGGAGGGTACAGACAGCAGTAGCGAGTTAAGAGCACTGGGAGGTACACAGTACTGAGGGGTGGCACACAGCACTGGGGAGCATGGATAGCATAAGGGGGGCACAGACAGCACTTTCCGTGGCATGGACAGCACTGGGGGCAGCATGGACAGCATTAGGTGGGGCGGACAGCACTGGGGGGGCATAGACATCACCCAGGGGGTACAGACAGCACTAGGGGGGCACGGACAGCAGTGAGGGGTTACACCGTGCTTAGGGGGTACACACTGTACTAGGGAGTACACAGCACTGGGGTGTACACAGCATTAGGGGGTACACACAGCATTAGGGGATACACACAGCACAAGGGAATACACACAGCATTAGGTGGTACACACTGTACTAGGAGGTACACAACACTGGGGGGGTACACACTGTACTAGGAGGTACACAGCACTGGGGGGTACACACAGCACGAGGGGGTACACAGCACTGGGGGTACACACTGTACTAGGAGGTACACAGCACTTGGGGGTACACACAGCATAAGGGGGTACACAGCATTAGGAGGTACACACAGCATTAAGGGGTACACACAGCATTAGGGGGTACTCACTGTACTAGGGGGTACACACAGCACTAGGGGGTACACACTGTACTAGGGGGTACACACAGCATTAGGGGGTACACACAGCACTAGGGGGTACACACAGCACTAGGGGATACACACAGCATTAGGGAGTACACACAGCATTGGGGGGTACACAGCACGAGGGGGTACACACAGCACTAGGGGGTACACAGCACTGAGCGGGGGGGGGCAGCGATTGGTTGAGTACTCACAGCGAGGGGGACGGGGGGAATCACACACACAGCACAGTTTTGGGAGGCTGGTAAACCTGCTGCAGCTTTTCTGTGACTTTTATCGCAGCGTGCTGCTTGCTCCGTCCACCAGAGCACACTAGCACAGGCTGGGGATAAGCCTAGAATGGGTAAAGGAAAAGGGATTCTTCAGCTCACCTGTTGCCCGGACTGGTAGACCTTGCGGGTGCCTCGGATCCGCCGGTAAGTCCCGACCGGTTTGTGAAAGAAGGCAGAGAAGAAAAGGATGATCCGGCACTGATTCTTCTTTAAGATAAAATCTCCGTAATCTTTATTGGAAATATTAAAAGCATCGTGAAGGCCAAGGTATAAATCAATACATGGAAACTTTGCACGTTTCGGACTACACCATAAAAACAGAAAGAGTCCTTAATCATAAGTGTTCCATGTATACCACAACGTTACTAAAATAGACTGACCCGCTGGATGGGCGGAAGGGAGGGGCGGGATGTCATGATTGCATGAAAAAACAGGTGAACATCGCCGTGCATATGGACAAAAGGAACACCATACTGGGTCAATATAATCCTTAGTAAATAGTGTGTGATAAACCATAAAACATTCATTCATATGTTAATAATCATTTCAATAGAGGAGCTGACCTGAAATTGCAATAGGGCTGCAAATACAAGCCCCTATATATTCATAAGAATAGAAACGAAAAATTTCATGATACAGATAGAGCTAAAAATGAAATTAGATTATGTGGGTTAGTTACCAAAGGACCCAACCCTAGGTTGATAAGTAAATTATATGGAGATCACAAGTTAAATAAAATATAAATTTATAAGGTTCTCAACAATATTTGCAAAGTATATCAAAAAGCAGCTCCTCCAGTGAAAAACAGGGGGGGGGGAGGACATGTTCAATATAAATAAGCAAGCTCCAATATGTGCATATCGTCTGACAATAAAAAGACCATCAAAAAATATATAGATACATCAGGATGAAACATGTGTGGAGCTTGACTGAAGGAATGCTCATTACAATATGTCCGAATTATGGTATCCGTGCAGGAATGGATGAATTTCATCAAAGAATGACTAGAACAAACACATAAGCATAAAAGCACCTCATTGAATGTCAGAAAACGGATCAGAAATTATTCTATATCTATCGATCTAAAAAATAAATCGCAAATCGGAGCGATAGTTAAAGCCACCTGGGTATCTTGTATTTAGCTTCAAAATCCATTTTGCCTCTGCCAAAAGCAGGGCTTGGAACCAGTCCCCCCCACGAGGGGGTCTGGGAACAGACTCTATACCCGTGATCACTAAGGAAGAAAAATCCGCTGAATGACATTCAATGTAGTGCCTGGTCAGAACAGATAAGGAGCGTTTCTTCACCAATGCAACATAGCTTAAGGAGGTCCTGTCATGAGCTGCTGAAGGTATGCGGACGTGCTCAGAGATCCTGGTTCTAAGTGCTCTAGAGGTGCAGCCGACATAGCCCTTGCGGCATAGTGTGCACGTTGCCACATAGACCACATGTGCAGAAGCACAATTAATAAACGATCGAATTACAAAGCTTTCTCCATTATTCCCTAATAGGGATTTGGTATTGTGCATGAACCTGCAAAGGCCACATCGGCCGGACCCACATTTATAAGACCCAGAGACACTGAGCCAGGTTCTGTTACATTTCTTAGATGTGAACATGCTGGGTGCCACAAGGTTCCCAATGGTACGAGCTCTCTTGGCTACTATATTGACCCCCGGCTGAAGAACTGAATTTAGTATGAGGTCCTGACGTAAAAGGGGGATAAAACGCTGGATGGTCTGTTTAATTTGAAAAAAATCAGTGCTAAATGGTGTTGAAAAAGTCACACGATTTCTAGATACTGAGGAAACAGGGCGATCTTCCAACCGATTGGTTCTGGTCCTATTCTCAACAATAGAAGAGGCCCTGTTCAAAGTCCGATCAGGATACCCCCTCCCACTGAGTCTCTCTCTAATGCGGACAGCTTCACAACGATAGGAAGCTTCAGATGAGCATAAACGCTTCGCTCGTAAGAGCTCACCCACAGGTAAATTCTGTAAGGTGTGGGGCATGTGACAGCTACTCGCATGGAGAGAGGTATTGCCACAAATAGGCTTCCTATACAGAACAGAATGAATGGAACCAGTCAAGGGGTCGCCAGATAGCAGGATGTCCAGGAAGGGAGCTGAGTCCATATATAGGTTCATGGTAAATCTCAAATTGAGAGGGTTGTTGTTAAAATGTGCATTGACGGCTTCCATGGCCTCCTGGGGGGTACCAAAATCTCCTGTATTACATATCAAAACTTGATCATCAATATATCTTGCATACCAAATAATGGTATGCAACAATGGATTATCACTTGTATAGATATATTTCTCTTCCCAGTAGGCCATGTAAATATTAGCCAATGCACATGAAAAACTTGCCCCCATAGGACAACCGGCTATCTGGAGATAAAATGTTAAGTTAAACTGGAAAAAATTGTGGGTCAACAGAAAACCTGTTGTCATGAGAATGAATTCTTTGAGGACATCGTCAAATGAGCTGTATTTATTTAGATGAAAATCCAGAGCCTGTAAGGCTTCCATATATGGTATGCTAGGATATAATGAGACCACGTCGCTTATTATCCAAAAAGAACCACTCGTCCAGGACATCTTCTCCAAATCCTGTAAGAGACTCTTTGTGTCTCTAATATGACCAATAGTACGTTTCATGAGCGGCTGGATATAATGATCTAGCCAGTCACTCAGATTGCTGGTTAGAGACCCAGTGCTGGCTACTATGGGTCTCAATGGGGGAGGGAAAGTGCCCTTATGGACCTTGGGAAGGCCTTGAAAAATGAGACACACCAGAGAGTCGACAAAAAGATATTCGTGGACCTTTTCATTAAGAACTCCCCATTGAAAACCTTGTGAGAAGAGGACCCGTAACTTGGAGGAAAAATCAGATGTGGGATCGCAAGGCAATTGCCTGTAAGTGGATTTATCACTCAATATGGTATTAATCTCTCTTTCATACAGTTTGCTGTCCAGCACTACTACTGAGCCCCCCTTGTCCGCCCCCCGGACCACAATGTGACTATTGTCCTTCAGATCTTTAAGTGCTCTTTTTTCAGAGGATGACAAATTGTCCTGAATCCGGGGTTTCATCAAGAGTATATTTCTGACCTCCGATTCTATAAGGTCCTGGAACGTGTCCATAACAGGAACCCTGGAGGCAATAGGATAAAAACTCGGGTTCTTATTGACAAAAGGAGAAGGTTCAGATATACCCGTACAGGTGTCACTTAGTTCTTGTAAGTGCGTAACCGCAATCTGTTCCCTCAAATTCCAAAATAGGGGGACATGAGTAGAATTGTTGGTCGGAGGATCAGGTGAGTTGGGCCTATCAGTATTGTCCGCATCAGTATTGGAAAAATGTCTTTTTATTGTGAGATTCCTGACAAACCTATTAACATCTCTAAGAGTCTGGAAAAGATCAGCCCTATTATTAGGGGCAAAATTCCACGAAAAGGTCCACGAATATCTTTTTGTTGACTCTCCGGTGTGTCCCATTTTTCAAGGCCTTCCCAAGGTCCATAAGGGCACTTTCCCTCCCCCATTGAGACCCATAGTAGCCAGCACTGGGTCTCTAACCAGCAATCTGAGTGACTGGCTAGATCATTATATCCAGCCGCTCATGAAACGTACTATTGGTCATATTAGAGACACAAAGAGTCTCTTACAGGATTTGGAGAAGATGTCCTGGACGAGTGGTTCTTTTTGGATAATGAGCAACGTGGTCTCATTATATCCTAGCATACCGCATAGGGAAGCCTTACAGGCTCTGGATTTTCATCTAAATAAATACAGCTCATTTGACGATGTCCTCAAAGAATTCATTCTCATGACAACAGGTTTTCTGTTGACCCACAATTTTTTCCAGTTTATTGGTACATTTTATGTCCAGATAGCCGGTTGTCCTATGGGGGCAAGTTTTTCATGTGCATTGGCTAATATTTACATGGCCTACTGGGAAGAGCAATATATCTATACAAGTAATAATCCATTGTTGCATACCATTATTTGGTATGCAAGATATATTGATGATCACGTTTTGATATGTAATACAGGAGATTTTGGTACCCCCCAGGAGGCCATGGAAGCCGTCAATGCACATTTTAACAACAACCCTCTCAATTTGAGATTTACCATGAACCTATATGTGGACTCAGCTCCCTTCCTGGACATCCTGCTATCTGGCGACCCCTTGACTGGTTCCATTCATTCTGTTCTGTATAGGAAGCCCATTTGTGGCAATACCTCTCTCCATGCGAGTAGCTGTCACATGCCCCACACCTTACAGAATTTACCTGTGGGTGAGCTCTTACGAGCGAAGCGTTTATGCTCATCTGAAGCTTCCTATCGTTGTGAAGCTGTCCGCATTAGAGAGAGACTCAGTAGGAGGGGGTATCCTGATCGGACTTTGAACAGGGCCTCTTCTATTGTTGCGAATAGGACCAGAACCAATCGGTTGGAAGATCGCTGTTACGGGGGGCTGTCTGATAATAAAACCTAAAGGAATATCAGACAGTCAGGGTCCACCGTGCAAAGACTCTGCTGCAGACTATGGCAGAGTGCAATACCTCTGTTAAACTCACAGAGGAATATAATTAGTAAATAAGGCAATTCCTCCCTTACTTGGAGGGTGTGTGGAATGGTCTCTGTTAATGATCACAGAGACAAAAGCAGTGAGTGTGAAATGGCACCTACCTAGGTCCATTCCTCTAGTGGTGCAAGGAGACGGACAGCAGTGTAAGCCGCACAAAGCTCCTACCTGCGTTCGCTCCACTAGTGTGCGAGGACACGAACCACTAGATATGGCACCTGCCTAGGTCCGCTCTTCTAGTGGTGCAAAAGAGACGGACAGCAGCGTAAGCCGCACAAAGCTCCTACCTGCGTTCGCTCCACTAGTGTGCGAGGACACAAACCACTAGATATGGCACCTGCCTAGGTCCGCTCTTCTAGTGGTGCAAAAGAGACGGACAGCAGCATAAGCCGCACAAAGCTCCTACCTCTGTTCGTTCCCCTAGTGTGCGAGGATACGAACAACTGCCAGACGCAGTAAAAGGAACGTTACCCTAGCGGCAACGTCCACCTACGAGTAGAATCACAAGGCCCAGCCAGACCATGTGCCTCAGGCACCTGCCTATGTCCGCTACCCTAAGAGGTAAGGATACGGACTGCAGCCGAAGCTGTAAGGTATAAGAACGCTACCCTGCCGGTAGCGCTCACCTAGCATAGACAGAGGGATGCCTAGAGGAACGTGCACAGAGCGTCTACTCTCATGCATGAACCAAGAGGACTGAGCGCCATGCGGCGTGCGTCAGGGTCTTATATAGACTCTGTGCCTCATCCAAGATGGAGGACACCAGAGCCAATCCGCTGCCAGAACGACAGGAATGACGTCACGCTGGCCTATCACCGAGCAAAGCGTCACAAGCACATGACCAGCGACCAATCGGCATAGAAGGTGTCAGAGACATGTGACCACGTGTCACAAGCACATGACCAGCGGCCAATCGGCATAGAAGGTGTCAGAGACATGTGACCTCATGTCAGCGATGATGTCACCCGCACATGTGCAATGGCTCCAAGATAGGACTTAGTCTCCAGCGCTTGCACATGTGCAGTAGCAAGAAATCTGGACATAGTCTCCAGTGCTCGCACATGTGCAGTAGCAAGAAATCTGGACATAGACTCCAGTGCCACATCAACCGTAACAGTACCTCCCCCTCAAGGGCCCCCCTCCCGGCGACGCAGGTAATCGGCAACTAAGTCGGGAGCATGGACAGCCTCCTCAGGCTCCCAAGAGCAATGTTCCGGGCCGTAGCCCTCCCAATCTATCAAGAAGAACCTGCGCCCTCTAAACATCTTAGAGCCAACTATGGCTTGTACCTCATAACTAGAGCGAGAGGAATCAGAGGCAGGAGAGTGCACTTCACGAGCGTGAGGTAAAATTGCCGGCTTTAGCAGTGAAACATGGAATTTGTCATGGATCCTAAGATGGACGGGTAACTTCAATTGGTAGACTACAGGATTTACCTGTCGAAGAACCTCATAAGGACCCAGGAAGCGAGGAGCAAATTTGACAGAGCTCACTCTAAGTTTCACGTGTTTTGCAGAGAGCCACACAAAGTCCCCTGGAGAAAAGACAGGAGCCGGGCGACGAAACCGATCGGACACCGTCTTCATACGGTCCTTAGCTGCGTCGATCGACTATTGAGTCCGATCCCAAACCTCTCTGGCATTAGTTGCCCAGTCGGCCACAAGAGGAGGAGGTGCAGCAGCGGGAAACGGTACCGGTACCCTAGGGTGTTGCCCATTATTGAGTACGAACGGTGTCTGCCCAGTGGCCTCAGCCAGCGAATTGTTAAGGGCAAATTCTGCCCAGGGTAGGAGGGAGGACCAGTTATCGTGGTTCTCAGCAACAAAGTGTCGAAGGTATATAATCATGGATTGATTGGTACGCTCAACCAAACCATTGGTCTCCGGATGGTATGCCGAAGAGAGATTCAACTCAATTTCAGAAGGCTACAAAGATCTCGCCAGAAACGGGAAGCAAATTGCGGGCCTCTATCACAAATGATACGATCTGGCATCCCGTGAAGCCTAAAGACATGCTTGAGGAATAGTTTGGCTAGTACCCTAGAAGATGGGATTCTCGATAACGGTACGAGATGAACCATCTGGGAGAAATGGTCCGTAATGACCCACACAAATCTATGTCCCTGTGAACACGGAAGATCACCCACAAAGTCCATGCCTACCACCTCCCATGGTCTATCTGGCACTGGTAAAGGATGCAAGAGCCCAGCCGGTCTCTGCCGTAACGGACGGTTGCGAGCACACGAGTAGCAGGAACCGACATATATCTTGACGTGGCTGGCTAAGTGTGGCCACCAATACCACCTCTCGAGTAACTCTCGTGTCCGTCTAATACCAAAATGCCCACCCACCTTTGAGGTGTGGGCCCACGACAGTATATCATTCTGTCGATCCGGCGGAACAAAGGTCTTGCCCGGTGGGATTTGGTCTAACGTCACAGGGGAGAGCGTATGAAAAACGCTGGAGGGAAGGATAAGACGAGGTTCGTCAATCTCTTCCTGGGTAGAAACCATAGAGCGAGACAGGGCGTCTCCCTTGTTATTCTTACTCCCAGACAGATAGTTGATGGAGAAGTGAAAGCGGGAGAAAAACAAGGACCAGCGGGCTTGGCGAGGATTCAGACGCTGAGAGGTTTGTAAGTACATCAGATTCTTATGGTCTGTATAGACCTGGAAAGGATGTTTCGCTCCTTCCAGCAAGTCACGCCACTCCTCCAAGGCTAATCTCAGGGTGAGCAGTTCCCTATCCCCAATGGTATAGTTTCTCTCTGCCGGTGAAAAGGTTTTAGCAAAGAAGAAACACGGCCTTTTTCTACCTGCACCGTTCTTTTGATACAAGACCGCACCAGCACCCACTGAAGAGGCATCAACCTCCAAGAGGAAGGGCTTATTCTCATCGGGTCTTTGAAGAACGGGAGCAGTTGAAAAGTGTCTTTTTACTGCCTCAAAAGCCTGGGATGTCTCAGTAGACCAGACTTTTGGATTAGCACCTTTCTTGGTCAAGGCCACCAAAGGGGCCACCAAAGTAGAGAAATGGGGTATGAACTGCCTGTAATAATTTATGAATCCTAAGAAGCGTTGCACCGCCTTTAAGGAATGAGGTTCGGACCATTCCAGGACAGCAGAGAGCTTCGCAGGATCCATAGCCAGACCCTCTTGTGAGATAATGTAGCCCAAAAAAGGCAAGGATGACTGCTCGAATACACATTTTTCGAGTTTAGCAAACAAAGAGTGCTCCCTTAAACGGGAAAGGACACGAACGACATCCTGACGATGAGTCTCCAGATCAGGAGAAAAAATCAGGATGTCGTCCAGATACACCACGACGGAGGATAACAGTAAATCCCTGAACACATCATTTACGAAGTCCTGAAATACTGCGGGTGCATTACATAAACCAAAAGGCATGACGAGGTATTCATAGTGACCGTCTCGGGTGTTAAAAGCGGTCTTCCATTCGTCACCCTCTCGAATTCGTACCAAGTTATACGCACCCCGCAGATCCAACTTCGTAAAAACCTGAGCTCCCCTCAGTCTGTCAAAGAGCTCCGAAATTAAAGGTAACGGGTATTTGTTCTTTATCGTGATTGCGTTGAGACCCCTGTAATCTATGCAGGGACGCAAATCACCCTCTTTCTTCCGAACAAAGAAAAACCCAGCTCCCGCGGGAGAGACAGACTTCCGAATGAACCCCTTCTCTAAACTCTCTCTTATATAGGTCGACATGGCCTCAGACTCAGGTATTGACAGGGGGTAAACCCTGCCCTTAGGTGGAACCGAACCTGGGATAAGGTCTATGGCACAGTCATACGGCCTATGGGGTGGAAGAACCTCAGCACCCTGTTTGGAGAACACGTCAGCGAAATCCAAATAGGGTGTAGGTATGGGAGAGAGATCAGTTGATGCAACTGCCACGACCTTAGGTGGTAAGGGAAGACATCGGGACTGACATTTCGAACCCCAACTAATAATGCTATCGGACACCCAGTCAATTAGAGGAGCATGGGTCCGAAGCCATGGGAGACCCAGAAGAACGTCGTCTATACCCTCAGGCAAAACAAGAAAAGAAATCTCCTCTATGTGACCCTGAGACAGGGAAAGGCGAAAGGGAACTGTCCTCAATGTAATGGAGTCAGACAACATAGTCCCATTAACAACACGGACAGGAATAGGCGCCTCTAACATGATAGAGGGAATATTGTGCCTCTTTACAAATCCTGAGGACACAAAAGTCCCGTCAGCTCCGGAATCCACAAAAGCCATAATAGGCCATGTATTCTCAGAGAATGAGAGCTGACCTGGGATACTACACTTAGAGGGTGCAGAAGACGTCTCTAGTAACCCCCCTCTAATGGTTACTAGGCCTGGGAGTTTCCCTGACGGCTAGGACACTTGTTGGCATAGTGCCCAGCCTCACGACATACGTAACATATAGGAGGACCAGACTTGCGTAGTCTGGAGGACGTATGACCTAACTCCATAGGAGTGGGAGATGTTTCAGATGCTGAGGAAGATGGTAGTGGACCCTCAACAACTGGTATAGCCCGAAGCTTAGGGCGTGAGGAAGAGACCTCGAGTCTACGTTCCCAAGGCGTACGTCGATCCTCGTTGCTACTGTGATCAAGTCCTCCAGAGAAGCAGGGACCTCACGAGTAGCAAGAGCATCCTTGACATAGCCTGCCAACCCTCTCCAGAAGATAGGAATCAACACCTTCTCTGGCCAATCTAGTTCTGCCACCAGAGTTCTAAAAGCAATGGCATAAGAACTAGTGGATAACGAACCCTGAGACAGATCTAACAGTCTCAGAGCCGCATCATGGGTAACCTGCGGACCCATGAATACCGCCTTAAGAGCATCAAGAAAGTCTTGATGTCTCAGAGTAACCACATCAGAGCGCTCCCATAGGGGAGTCGCCCATTCTAAGGCTTTGTCCTGAAGTAAGGAGATGATAAAGCCTACTCTGGACCTCTCCGTAGAGAAGCGAGAAGAGTTGACCTCTAGGTGTATCTGACACTGACTAATGAAACCACGACATGATCTGGCATCGCCAGAATATCTGTTTGGCAGAGCAAGTCGAGGATCATGTGCAGATGTCACCATGGTCTGAGGTTTATCCTCTATACTCTTGAGCCGCGACTCAAGTACTTGTATGTAACGGTGTAACTGCTGATATTCTGCCATAACTGCCAGACCCTTGGCTCAGTCCTAATGTTACGGGGGGCTGTCTGATAATAAAACCTAAAGGAATATCAGACAGTCAGGATCCACCGTGCAAAGACTCTGCTGCAGACTATGGCAGAGTGCAATACCTCTGTTAAACTCACAGAGGAATATAATTAGTAAATAAGGCAATTCCTCCCTTACTTGGAGGGTGTGTGGAATGGTCTCTGTTAATGATCACAGAGACAAAAGCAGTGAGTGTGAAATGGCACCTACCTAGGTCCGTTCCTCTAGTGGTGCAAGGAGACGGACAGCAGCGTAAGCCGCACAAAGCTCCTACCTGCGTTCGCTCCACTAGTGTGCGAGGACACGAACCACTAGATATGGCACCTGCCTAGGTCCGCTCTTCTAGTGGTGCAAAAGAGACGGACAGCAGCGTAAGCCGCACAAAGCTCCTACCTGCGTTCGCTCCACTAGTGTGCGAGGACACGAACCACTAGATATGGCACCTGCCTAGGTCCGCTCTTCTAGTGGTGCAAAAGAGACGGACAGCAGCATAAGCCGCACAAAGCTCCTACCTCTGTTCGCTCCCCTAGAGTGCGAGGATACGAACAACTGCCAGACGCAGTAAAAGGAACGTTACCCTAGCGGCAACGTCCACCTACGAGTAGAATCACAAGGCCCAGCCAGACCATGTGCCTCAGGCACCTGCCTATGTCCGCTCCCCTAAGAGGTAAGGATACGGACTGCAGCCGAAGCTGTAAGGTATAAGAACGCTACCCTGCCGGTAGCGCTCACCTAGCATAGACAGAGAGATGCCTAGAGGAACGTGCACAGAGCGTCTACTCTCATGCTTGAACCAAGAGGACTGAGCGCCATGCGGCGTGCGTCAGGGTCTTATATAGACTCTGTGCCTCATCCAAGATGGAGGACACCAGAGCCAATCCGCTGCCAGAACGACAGGAATGACGTCACGCTGGCCTATCACTGAGCAAAGCGTCACAAGCACATGACCAGCGACCAATCGACATAGAAGGTGTCAGAGACATGTGACCACGTGTCACAAGCACATGACCAGCGGCCAATCGGCATAGAAGGTGTCAGAGACATGTGACCTCGTGTCAGTGATGATGTCACCTGCACATGTGCAATGGCTTCAAGATAGGACTTAGTCTCCAGCGCTTGCACATGTGCAGTAGCAAGAAATCTGGACATAGTCTCCAGTGCTCGCACATGTGCAGTAGCAAGAAATCTGGACATAGACTCCAGTGCCACAGCAACCGTAACAATCGCCCTGTTTACTCAGTATCTAGAAATCGTGTGACTTTTTCAACACCATTTAGCACTGATTTTTTTCAAATTAAACAGACCATCCAGCGTTTTATCCCCCTTTTACGTCAGGACCCCATACTAAATTCAGTTCTTCAGCCGGGGATCAATATAGTAGCCAAGAGAGCTCGTATCATTGGGAACCTTATGGCACCCAGCATGTTCACATCTAAGAAATGTAACAGAACCTGGCTCAGTGTCTCTGGGTCTTATAAATGTGGGTCCGGCCGTTGTGGCCTTTGCAGGTTCATGCACAATACCAAATCCCTATTAGGGAATAATGGGGAAAGCTTTGTAATTCGATCATTTATTAATTGTGCTTCTGCACATGTGGTCTATGTGGCAACGTGCACACTATGCCGCAAGGGCTATGTCGGCTGCACCTCTAGAGCACTTAGAACCAGGATCTCTGAGCACGTCCGCATACCTCCAGCAGCTCATGACAGGACCTCCTTAAGCTATGTTGCATTGGTGAAGAAACGCTCCTTATCTGGTCTGACCAGGCACTACATTGAATGTCATTCAGCGGATTTTTCTTCCTTAGTGATCACGGGTATAGAGTCTGTTCCCAGACCCCCTCGTGGGGGGGACTGGTTCCAAGCCCTGCTTTTGGCAGAGGCAAAATGGATTTTGAAGCTAAATACAAGATACCCAGGTGGCTTTAACTATCGCTCCGATTTGCGATTTATTTTTTAGATCGATAGATATAGAATAATTTCTGATCCGTTTTCTGACATTCAATGAGGTGCTTTTATGCTTATGTGTTTGTTCTAGTCATTCTTTGATGAAATTCATCCATTCCTGCACGGATGCCATAATTCGGACATATTGTAATGAGCATTCCTTCAGTCAAGCTCCACACATGTTTCATCCTGATGTATATATATTTTTTTTTTATGGTGTTTTTATCGTCAGACGATATGCACATATTGGAGCTTGCTTATTTATATTGAACATGTCTTCCCCCCCCCCCCCTTTTTTTCACTGGAGGAGCTGCTTTTTGATATACTTTGCAAATATTGTTGAGAACCTTATAAATTTACATTTTATTTAACTTGTGATCTCCATATAATTTACTTATCAACCTAGGGTTGGGTCCTTTGGTAACTAACCCACATAATCTAATTTCATTTTTAGCTCTATCTGTATCATGAAATTTTTCGTTTCTATTCTTATGAATATATAGGGGCTTGTATTTGCAGCCCTATTGCAATTTCAGGTCAGCTCCTCTATTGAAATGATTATTAATATATCAATGAATGTTTTATGGTTTATCACGCACTATTTACTAAGGATTATATTGACCCAGTATGGTGTTCCTTTTGTCCATATGCATGGCGATGTTCACCTGTTTTTTCATGCAATCATGACATCCCGCCCCTCCCTTCCACCCATCCAGCGGGTCAGTCTATTTTAGTAACGTTATAACCTAAACAAACTTTCCTATGACCGGAAGGGGTCCACAAGAAATATAGAACCTAAAATTATGTAGCCCCAAGTTACCAATAAATAGAGGTGGGGATACAAAAAGAGAGGACCACGGATAATCAGAGTGAAATACAAATTTTATTAAATGTAAATGTAAAGGTGATACAGGACACACAGTGGTGGCAGGCTAGATGGAAACAGCCTGCCAGAAAACAACCCACAGCAGTACCAGGACACACCACCAGATGGCAAAAACCTGCTGACAGGCAGCAATATAATGGAGGATTGTACAGAGTATAAAATGGCCCGTGAAAAGTCAAATAGGGACAGTGTAAAGTAAACAGTTTATGTAGGAGATCTGTAGAATCCCATAAAAGTCCCAATGGCAAGGGGGCATAAGTAGTTAATCAGTATTACCTTGCGTCATGTCAGAGCAGAGATAGTGGATGTGTCCGGTTTCCATGTATTGATTTATACCTCGGCCTTCACGATGCTTTTAATATTTCTAATAAAGATTACAGAGATTTTATCTTAAAGAAGAATCAGTGCCGGCTCATCCTTTTCTTCTCTGCCTTCTTCCATAAGCCTAGAATGTATGGGCTGCAGTCAGGCCCTGGATGTCAGGATCTGTATAGAGCCCGTACATTCTAGTATCTACCCACAGGGCATCAGGCAGTGGGATTTAAAGTGCCGGCAGCCGGGAAAAGTGCCCGAGGGCTGCATAAAAAGTTGTCACGGGCCGTATACGGCCCGTGGGCCGGGGGTTCCCCACCCCTGACTTACTGTATTAATTTTTCTAAAAATAAAATATTTCTATATTTGATATGTGGAATTACTGTCTAGTCCTGTTTTTGTGAATGACAATCACAGGACCTTGCACATAGATTTGCAGATAGAGCATGTAGCAGGACACAGATTCGGAAGGGCTATCAAACAGCAATCTCGGTTTTTAGAGATTATTTGTCGTACAGCAGTCAGCATAAAAAATGTGTGAATAATGACAACCAGGAACGATTTATTACAACCTTTCAGAAACCTAGAGAAACATTGGAACATTTTATTGTCGGATGTTACACTAAAAAAGATTTTACCATCAAGACCTTCTGTAGTTGCTAGAAGATTACAAAATTTAAAAGACACACTAATACACAGCCACTATGATTCCAATCAGATATTCAAACCTGAAATACCACAGTCTGTTAAAAATATATCCCTTAAATATATTTTTCTTCAAATACGTGATAAGCGCATGAAAGAGAAAACTTCAAAAAAAGTAGAAAAATAAATAGATGTATTTATATCTAATAAAATGGTTGCCAAATTCAATTACAGAAAAGAAAAACAAAGAAATAGTATTCTTTGTTAGCTTACATAAAGAGTTCGATAATAGTTCATACTGAATCAATAGAAATCTTCATCCATCTTTCATTGATTCCTGAATGGTTAGGCAAGCCTTAGATACTGTAGACCTGACAGGCATATGTTACTTTGTCTTGGGTGAATGGGCTGGATGGATGGGTCAGCTTCGACATGTGTAGATCGACTCCCGGAGCAAGAGTGAGAGCCCCCTTGCCCCCCACCATTTGTCATTATATATGCAGCTATGTGAGCAAGGATGGTTGACCTTAGGGAGATCAACATCCACCACTGCGGAGACACCATCACGTGTTTCTCAACGCAGTGATTCTAGAGCAATGCCCCCTGGGAAATATTCAAAGCAAGAAGGCCTGCGGAGACACCATCATATGTTTCTCAATGCTGGCAGGAAATATACAGGATATATGCAGCTGTCCAATCCATATAGGGTGATTTTGCTGAACGCATGAGGTCACTCACTAGCAGCTTCCAAAGCTATATATTTATATATATGACTATGTCAGCAACTATCTATAGTCAATACAGACTCAAAATATTAATTCCTTATAAATACTGTTATCAATAAGCTATGCCCTTCAATATAGACATGACTGTCATCATATATAATATGTTCCATTATAAAGTGTTTGATATCTAGATGTATTAATTTTAATGTTTTTACAATTCCCCCTTGAAGCGGGTAAATTATTAATTAAACCCCCAAAATAAATTAATACATCATTAAAATAACAGATCTTTCCTTTTTTGGTGATAGTGGATTAATGTCTATAATAATGATGAATAATAATCAATTTGCATTATTCATGGTGTATGTTCAACAATATAATAATGTGGATTCATATTATGGTAGGCCATGACTGATAATCATATAAAATACATAATTATACTTTCCTAAAACTAAAAAAGATGCAAAACAGATCCGGTCACCATCTGATGTCCTCTGGGATGATGTCTTCTTATCTCCAATGTAATCTGGCATAAACACGTCTTTTGAAATAAATCTTTTGATAAAAAATGATTGGTTATCGATTTGATACTGTCCAATATTGCATTTATCATTGTTAGATCCATAAACTTTATTCTTTATTGCAAAGTCCATATATTTAATCAAAGTCCATAATTTAATGTTGATAAACCACAGTTCATAAGTGTAGAAAAATAGCATAGGCCTCTGATATATGTGCAGTGTAATTTACATTAGTCACCCTTATCCTCTGTGCTGCCTGTTGTCATTCTTAGAACAGGTGTTGAGACGTTCTTGGTCAGCATGACAGGGGTTAACTTTAACACTCTTTTACTCTCCCTGGTAAGTGTGGTGAGGTCTTAATGCACAGAACATGTGTCAGGGTTGCATCCTAGCACCATAAGATCACCATCTTGCTGAGGTCCAGAAGCGGTAAGTGCATTGTATTTAACACAGTCTTATTTGAGATGTTACCTTTTGGACCTTTGAGTATCAGCTTTTGCAACATTTTGTGGAATCCCTTTTAACTTTAAAAATTAATAAAAGTCTTTTATCTTGCTGTAATCTTGATTGAAGACTTCATTCCCTAATCTAGATACCAAATATGGCAATGATACTACCACTAATAAATGTCACAGCCTATCATAACTCTAATATTATAATACCATGTCATTATTATTATTATTATCATAAAAGTATTAATATACTTGATACTTAAAATGATGAAATAATACTGCATAATGGTATAAACGATAGTATTTTCATGTAATAACCTTTTTTTGTCATTGGTGTAATTACCTTTCCAACCCATAGGTGGCAATGTGTTTGAATATAACCAAACTGTAATCCTAAATATGAAATAATATAATATGTACATATAACATGTACCATATTATAAATATGAAAGGCAACAATGTGGCTTATTTAGTTAGATCATTTGTAAAATTCTAAACCAAAGCAAATAACTTTTTAGAAAAGACTGGATGATTCCATCAAAACACAATATTACTCATTATAAATGCTTATTATTGATTAAAAAATATAATATATTTAAATATAGGAAGGTAAACCTAGATGTACCTCGATTTTCCATCTTTATTACTCTAATTTAATTTATTTGATTTGTCTATTATTTATTAAATAACCTACTATATAAGAAAATGTGTAACTATAACCAATATTTCATCCTTATTGCGTTAACATACTAATGTAAGAATAATGTATTACTAGGAAGTAAATAATTGAATATATTGATGAATGAAGTGTTCTTTTCTTCCAAATTGGAACTTTCCCTTTTAATATGATTCATATTTAATAAAGTAATATTCTTATATTAGATATTACTTAACTAAATATTGAAGTGTTTTCTCAATTGAGATATTAAAATATAGAAGGAAAAATAAAAATTGTAGAATTAAAATTTTGATTAAAAATTTAAATATTAAATAAAAATAATCAAAATAAAAAAATAAGAATAAAAAGGAAAAATGAAAATCAGAAAAAAAAATCAAGGATAAAAGTTGGAATAAAAATAAGGCCTTCTATGTATATGACACTTATGTCCTTAATAACACATAACCTTAATATTACCAATATCTTATATGATTTCCATGCCTGTCATATCATTAACCTATAGAAATAATTAAGTCATATAACCTTGCTGACAATACTCTTCTTTAGTATGTAAAAGCATTGTGATTATACATACTTCAATTTTTCCTTTGTAGTTGAAATATTAATTATTAAAATATTGTATAGACATGTATTATAATCAAATATACATATATAATTTAGACCAAACCTTTCTCTTTTAATATCATGAAATATGATGTTATGAAAAAATTAATATATCACGATTAAATTAAATTAACATTTATGTTGTATATCTTCAAGACCATATTTACAAGTTGGGGGTTACTTGGGGAATAGTGATCACAAAATAATAAGTTTTCATGTATTCTTTAGTAAGATGTATAGTAGAGGGGCTACAAGGACACTAAACTTCAGGAAAGCAAATTTTAAACGGTTGAGAGATGATCTTAGTGCAATAAACTGGGATGATGTACTAAGTAATAAAAGTACACAAAGCAAATGGGAGACTTTTATGAGCATCCTGAATAGGGCTTGTGCAGAAAATATACCCTATGGGAACAAACATGCTAGAAATAGGAGGAAACCCCTATGGCTAAATAGAGCTGTAAGGGAAGCAATAAAAGAAAAACAGAAAGCCTTAAAAGAATTAAAGAGGGTAGGTAGTGATGAGGCATTATATAATTATAGAAAATTAAATAAAATATGTAAAAAGCAAATTAAGTTAGCTAAGTTTGAGACAGAGAGACTCATTGCGAGAGAAAGTAAAAATAATCCTAAAATATTCTTTAACTACATAAACAGTAAAAAACTGAAAAGCGATAGTGTTGGCCCCCTTAAAAATAGTCTTGGTGAAATGGTGGAAGGGGATGAGGGTAAAGCCAACCTGCTGAATGACTTTTTTTCTACGGTTTTTATACAAGAAAATGCCATGGCAGATGACATGACCAGTGATGCCATAAATTCACCCTTGAATATTACCTGCTTAACCCAGCAGGAAGTACGCCGCCGCCTCGAAATCACTAAGGTTGACAAATCTCCGGGCCCGGATGGCATACACCCCAGAGTACTACAGGAATTGAGTTCTGTGATAGATAGACCATTATTTTTAATCTTCTCAGATTCCTTAATAACAGGGTCGGTACCGCAGGACTGGCGCATAGCAAATGTGGTGCCAATATTCAAAAAAGGGACAAAAACTGAGCCGGGAAATTATAGGCCGGTAAGTTTAACCTCTACGGTTGGTAAAATCCTTGAGGGTTTCTTGAGAGATGCTATACTGGAGTATCTCAAGAAAAATAACCTTATGACAGAGTATCAACATGGGTTTATGAGGGATCGATCCTGTCAAACTAATTTGATCAGCTTCTATGAAGAGGTAAGTTCAAGCCTGGACCAGGGAAATGCAGTGGATGTTGTGTATATGGACTTTTCAAAAGCTTTTGATACGGTGCCACACAAAAGGTTGGTACATAAAATGAGAATAATGGGGATAGGGGAAAATATGTGTAACTGGGTTAAAAACTGGCTCAGTGATAGGAAACAAAGGGTGGTTATTAATGGTATGTACTCGGACTGGGTCTCAGTTCATAGTGGGGTACCACAGGGGTCAGTATTGGGCCCGCTTCTTTTCAACATATTTATAAATGACCTTGTTGGGGGCCTGCGGAGTAGAATTTCAATATTTGCAGATGATACTAAACTCTGCAGGGTAATCAATACAGAGGAGGATAATTTTATATTACAGGGAGATTTATGTAAATTGGAGGATTGGGCTGAGAAGTGGCAATTGAAGTTTAATGTAGATAAATGTAAGGTCATGCACTTGGGTAGAGGAAATAACATTTATGATTATGTACTTAATTGTAGAACACTGGGTAAAACAGACACAGAAAAAGACTTGGGTGTATGGGTGGATGGTAAACTTCACTTTAGTGGACAGTGTCAGGCAGCTGCTGCCAGGGCTAATAAAATAATGGGATGTATTAAAAGAGGTATAAGTGTTCATGAAAAAAATATAGTTCTACCTCTGTACAAGTCACTAGTGCGACCGCACTTAGAATACTGTGTACAATTCTGGTCACCGATATATAAGAAGGACATAGCTGAACTGGAGAGGGTGCAAAGAAGAGCGACCAAGATTATTAGAGGAATGGGGGGGCTGCAATACGAAGACAGGTTATTAAACTTGGGGTTATTTAGTCTGGAAAAACGAAGGCTTAGGGGAGATCTAATCACAATGTATAAATATATGAGGGGACAGTACAGAGACCTTTCCAAAGATCTATTTACACCTAGGCCTGCGACTGGAACACGGGGGCATCCGCTACGTCTTGAGGAAAGAAGGTTTAATCATAATCACAGACGAGGATTCTTTACTGTACGAGCAGTGAGACTATGGAACTCTCTGCCGCATGATGTTGTAATGAGTGATTCACTACTAACATTTAAGCAGAGCCTGGATGCCTTTCTTGAAAAATTTAATATAACCAGTTATGTATATTAGATTTTATGACAGGGTATTGATCCAGGGAACTAGTCTGATTGCCGTATGTGGAGTCAGGAAGGAAATTTTTTCCCCATTGGAACTTGTTTGCCACATTGGGGTTTTTTGCCTTCCTCTGGATCAACATGTTAGGCTACGGGTTGAACTAGATGGACTTAGAGTCTCCCTTCAACCTTAAAAACTATGATACTATGATACTATGATATTTGAAAAGAAAATGATTACCAATCTGTGTATCAGTAAAATAAGTAACACTAGAATGTCATTCTTCAGAGTTAACCTTTGATATGGATCATGACAATCTATACTAAAGAAATATGTCTATGAATAAAATATATTCTGTATAAATTCCTTCATTATTAATACTTATGTACTATAACTTATTTATTCTAACTATAAATAAACTATAACTAAACATATAAACTTTGAAATTAAGAAGTAGTTTGTTTTTCTTTTAAACTTCAAACTCTTTGGACAAGTAATGATCATCAGCAGCTGCTCAGACAGTCAATCATTCATACACACATATATGTACACAAGACTGTAACGGTTCTTTAACATATACATCCACATAGAAAACCGTTGACAAACACATATCCCTTTTTGATTTTCCAATTTTTCTATGCGCATTTCAAAGATATGACAACTAATTTGAAGTACTTCTTGAAATATACAAATTAAATATTACATATACTCATGAGTACCAGGTACCTTTGATAATTACATACTGTACGTTTGACCTCTAACAGGACAGTCATTTATTATTAGCTCAGTAATTCAAAGTCCCATGCTTTTGATTAAAGACAAAAAACATTCCAAAAAGGCAAGCAAGTGTAAGCATTCCACTCCAAAACTCAGATTACACATATTAGTTACATTCCCAAAATAGCACTAAGGAAGATATATGTATTCATATTCCTAAAAGAAAGATGTTAAAACAACTGATCTTCCTCCTGACGATTGCTACCTGAGAAAATAATAATAATTATTTAGCATGCTTTCGCGATTTGCCTTACACATTATAACATATATATTACCTGTTTGAGGATAAAAATAAATTTATAAATAAAATGTAATACTTCATCAATTTGCTTTTACTGAGAAATTCTGAGGGAAATAAAATAATAAAATTATTATAATTTTTATGATAAAAAATGTGAAAACTTAAAATAAGCTATACTTTTTCTTATTAAATTTTAAATATTATTATTCATATACAGAGATAATAATAATACTAATAATAATAATAATTTTATGTTTATCTCTTTTTTATTGAAAAATTAAGGTTGGTTACAATAAGCAGGGCTGCAGACCAAGGCAAATCCCCAAATAGAGACAAAAAAAAACAAAACAAGAATGCAATGAAACATGAAAGGCTTTGCATGGTTGTAGCCATATACAGTTTGTTACAATAAAGAACATTTAAGAACATTTATATCATTCTGTCTTGAACCATTATAAAAGTATAAAATCCATAAATTATACCATAAACAGCAAAGATTTACCATTCATACCATAGAGGCACATAATGGTCAGTCGAAGGAAAAGAAATAAAGAGAGAAAGAAAGAGGGAAGTAGACAAAGTGAATGATGACGGGGAAAAGGATCATGGGGGAAGGGCAAGAAAGGCCGGGAATAACTAGCAGGGAAAATCTAGGTAGAGTCTCAACTCGCCCCAAAGAGGGACCTGAAGTCCGGAGAATCCAAAAAAATGACCCAGGGACTCCAGATCTTAATAAATTTTTCACTAGCATCCTGAATTTCAGCAGTGAGACTCTCCATTCTGTAAAGGGAGGCCATCTCCTCAAGCCACTCATCCAAGGCGGAGGCACGGGTGTACCTCCAGTGTCTGGGGATCACGGCTCGAGCAGCCGCTAGACAAAACCGCAATAGTCCCATTTTCTGAGAATTTACAGACCCCGGTAGGATAGATAAGAGAGCGATTTGTGGAGAACCAGAGAGGGCCTCCCCACTAATGTTATTGTATGCCGAGAAGACCCCACTCCAAAAAGGCTTAATGAGGCTACAGCTCCACCATATATGCAACATATCCCCCCTCTCGTGATTACACCGCCAATATCTGTCTGACACTGAAGGGAAGATTGCGTGTAGGGCATGAGGGCAGCGGTACCAGCGGGTGAGAATTTTATAACCCTTTTCCTGGACCGAACAAGCCCTAGAAAATTTGTGAGTGAAAAGAAAAGCAGTCCTCCATTCCTCAACCCGGATAGTCACGCCCAAGTCTCTACTCTATCCCCCCACAAATTTGAGCTCATCCACATCCCCCTTCTGGATCAAAAGGTTATAGATAAGGGACAGGGTATGTCCCGGAGCCTCTTCCAAAAGAAAGAGCTTTTCAAACGAGGAGGGGGGGCAGCATAAAGTGCCTCCTGGCCTGATCCGGTCAAGAAAGACCCGATCTGGAAGTATTCAAACCAGGGTATGGCCCCTCCCAAGACAGAGGTAGAGAGCAAGTCGTATGTGGGCAATGGGGATCCCTGAAGTATGTGAAAGAATCGCACGTCCCCGCTCCTCCTCCGGCACAGGAAAACATCGGGCCCAACAGCCGGGGCAAAATCTGGGTTTGAAAAGATAGGGGAGAGGGGACCGCGCCCCCTGGACAGACGACCCCTTTTGGTTTCTAAATCCCACGTCCTCAATGTCGCCCTCAAGAGATCAACCTCAGAGAGAGGCTGGCCCCTGGAGCCCGAGCTAATCCAAGGGAGGTAACGCAAGGGGATCTCGTGGTCCATTTCTTCTAGGCTTACCCACTGCTTTGTGGCCCCATGATATTGCCAATCTAGTAATCGCATCAGTAGAGCCGCTTTCTGATAGAGTTTAAGGTTGGGCAATCCAGCCCCCCCCCCGGCTTTTAAGTCTGCAAAGGGTAGTGAAGCTTATCCTCGGGCGCTTACCTCCCCACACGAAGCGCGTGATAACTGACTGCAGGCTGGAGAAAAAGGCCGCAGGAGGAACCAAGGGGACCGTCTGGAACAAGTACAAAAAGCGAGGCAAAACGTCCATTTTGATAACATTTATTCGTCCAAACCAGGATAGTCTTTTACTATTGTATGAGGTAAGATCCTTTCTTGTCCTGTTGAGAAGGGGAAGGTAGTTAAGCTGATATAGTTTTGAGAGATCCACGGGGACTGTTATCCCTAAGTAAGTAATGGCGGAGTCCTGCCACTTGAAGGGGAAATTTTTCTTGATATGATCCACCTCAGCATCAGGGAGATATATGTTTAATGCCTCGGATTTGGGGTAATTGACCTTAAAGTTGCTGAGGTGACTGAATTTTTCAAACTCTTGAATAAGTGAGGGGAAGGAAAGGCGAGGCTGTGAAATGAACAGAAATAGATCATCTGCGTAAAGAGCTGCCTTGCATTCCCCACCCCCCACCCCTATCCCGTGGATACTGGAATTGTTTCTGATGGTCACGGCAAGGTGTTCCATAACCAGGACATAAAGTAGGGGGGAAAGGGGGCACCCCTGATGTGCACCATTATGTATTGCAATTGGTAATGAGAGAAACCCATTGACTTTGACCCTGGCAGAGGGATTCCTATAAAGGGAAGAGACCCTTTCAATGAATTTGTCTCCCAGTCCCACCTGCCGCAGAGAGGCCATCACAAACTCCCAGCTGACTCTATCAAAGGCCTTCTCTGCATCAATGGAGAAAAGGCACGTAGGGAGACCTCTGGCCTTAGCCCACGCCATAAGAATAAGGGTTTTGTTGGTATTGTCGCTGGCCTCACGACCCAATACAAAGCCAACCTGATCAGTGTGAATAATATCGGGAAGAAGTGGAGCCAGTCTATTGGCGAGAGCCTTGGCAAAAATGTTGATGTCAGCATTGATGAGGGAGATAGGTCTGTAGCTAGAGACAGATGAATGATCCTTCCCCGGTTTGGGTAGAACACTAATATGGGCTTCTAGGGACTGGGCGACAAAGGGTGAGTCTCCAGATACAGAGCCAAAAACCCTCGTGAGGAAAGGGACAATTTGGTCACCAAATATCTTATAAAATTTGGAGGTAAATCCGTCCGGACCCGGACTCTTAGCATTCGACGAGGCTTTAATTATGGCAAGGATCTCTTCTGTGGAGAAGTCCTCTTCCAAGGCTACCGCATCCCTTTCAGAGATCTGAGGGAGTGCAATTTGCTGCACATATTCGTTAACTTTACGCTGGAAAGATTGTGGCGGCATATCTCTAAACTGTCCCTTCAAATTATAGAGGTCATCATAGAACGAACGGAACAGGTTTCCAATTTGGATGGGATCTTGGGTCGGGTCCCCCCCCACTGGTCTGGATTTTTGGAACATGGCCAATAGCATTTCTGGGGTGCAGAAAACGAGCCAAGGCTGTCCCACACTTGTCTGAATGCTCATATAAATATCGACTTAACTTGGCCCTTTGTCTCCTGTACCTTTGATCGAGAATGTCCCTCAGCCCCTCCCTAGCCTTTGTGAGGTCCGCATAAACCATGGCGGAAAGGGAGTGCTTGTGTGCAGCTTCCAAAGAGGCAATCTGCTGTAGGAGCTCTGTGAAAAGGGAAGACCTCTCCTTCTTGAATCTAGAGCCATGTTTCATTAATAAACCTCGAACTACACACTTTAGCGCCTCCCATTGTGTCGGAAGAGGAGTCGGGTCGCTGGCATGATTTTCCAAGAATTCAGATATGTGGCTCCGTATTTCACTACAGCACAATTGATCATTAAGCAAATTTTCATTGAGGCGCCAAGTCCATGGGCGCTGTGAGCTATTTGGAGGAGTGAAGTGAGCAAAGACCGGGGCGTGATCGGAGAGAGAAAGGTTCCCAATAGACGCTCCAACCTGCCACGTCAGGACATGTTGGCTCAGGAGGATCATGTCGAGGTGGCTATATGATGAATGGGCTGGGGAGTAGTAGGAGTAATCTTTTGTGGTGGGGTATAGGGCACGCCATACATCCACCAACTGCATATTTTGAATGTCACGTTTAAGGGCCTTAAGTTTTCTGCGTGGTATAAAATGACGCCCTGACGAGGTGTCTATGTCTGGGTCAAGTGTGAGGTTAAAGTCTCCACCAGCTACTAACACGCCCTCAGAAAATTCAGCCAGACGGGACAGAATAGAGGCGCAGGCCCGAGAGGGATCCCTGTTGGGGAGATACCAGTTGGCAATTGTGTATACGGTGGAGCCAATGCATAATTTCAAAAAAATAAACCTACCTCCGAGGATGGCCAAGGAATCCACAATCGTGTGGGTCAAAGACCTGTGAAGGATAATAGAGACCCCCCCAGACCTGGAAGCCGGGTTGGGGCTGTGGAACCAGGAGGTGTAGTTCCTGTCCTTCAGTGCAGGGAGATGGCCTTCCTTGAAGTGAGTCTCCTGCAACATAAGTATGTGGATCCATTTTTTGTGCATTTCAAATAAAATTTGCGATCTCTTCTGAGGCGAGTTGAGACCCCTGGTGTTGTAAGAGGTAACATTAATCTGCGCCATTGCTCCACGATATGAGGTATTTAGTCTAGGGACGGGGGAGGCAAGGAGGGTGGGAGAGAGAAAAGAGGGATGAGAGAGGAAGGGGAGGGAGCTAGGATTGAAAGGAGGAAGAGAGCAGGAAACAAAGGGAAAGAAGGAAGGATTAGAGGTTAAATGAGAGGAGGGTCGAGGAGGTAGAGATAGAGTAGAACACTAAAAAGATGTGGACTAATGGGCTCAGTCCACTAGCTGGGATAAAGAAGTTAAACGTCCTAAAGACGTTGGACCCCTGTGGGGGGCTAGGCTTTCTACCAAGGGGAGAGGGGCCCCCCTTGCTGCCCCAGATTAAGGTGTTCAATACAGAAGTGAAAGCCCACTAGCCATGGTCCAGAAGCAGAATTGAGAGAGAAAGCATAGAGAAAGGGAGAATCAAGAGAAAGACATCTTGTCAAGCTTCGAATCTGGGTCCCCAAGTTTATGGGACAGGGGGACCTCAAGGTGGACTCCCCGGGCTCATACTGCATAAGAGTCTCCACACACCAGCAGAGCATACAGCCTAAAAGAAAAAGTTAATCGACATCAGTGAAAATCAGGCAAATGTAGAACGCCACAACTTCAGTTGGCAAGACTGTAAAATGAAAAGTCCCTGAGATAGAACCCCCCCCCCCATAACTCAGGAAAACAACCAGATTTATACGGAACCGAGAAGCAGGGATTCTTTTGACGAAAGTTCATCTATCTCATTGACGGCGGTCTCTGGAACGATGTCGCGTCGGGCCTCCCTCGGGCTCCAGAGGGATGCCCGGCCAGTCCATGATCTCAATCCGCGGGATGCGGAGGGCCGCTGTGAAGGAATCAAAGTCCCAAGGGGAACGAAGAATATGCATTTGGCCATCATGTCGTACCTGCAGGCGGAACGGGAATCCCCAGCTGTAAGTGAGGTTGTGTGCACTAAGCAGATCCAGAAGTGGTCTTAGGGCTCGTCTCCTCTGAAGGGTGAGGCGAGATAGGTCCGGCAGGATCTGGAGCTTGACCTTTTGGAAGAGAGCTGAGGCGCCGTCTCTGAGCTTTTGCTGGATGGCCTCTTTTTGCACGTAGTGATGGATCCTGCAAATGACGTCCCGGGGACGGTTAGGGTCAGATGATCTGGGCCCCAAAGCTCTGTGAGCCCTATCCAGCTCTATCTCATTAGCAGGGGGAGCATCAAGAATTTTGTTAAACACCCGTTGTAGAACCCATGGGAGATCTCTGGAGTCTACCACCTCAGGAAGGCCTCGGATTCTGAGGTTATTGCGGCGGCCGCGATTCTCGACGTCATCTAATGCTTCTGTGAGATCCCTTGCTGTGGACGGGATCCCGACGTTTGCACTTCTGGACACTGGCTCGCAGGTAACAACCATACCCTATGTACTTTATAAGCGCTACTGGTCTGATGATGAACTCACCCCACAAGACTCCGGCCTTACTATCATTGCGGCCAATGAACTCCCCATTACCCAAGTGGGGTTCAAAGAGGTGACTCTGAAGGTGGGGCGAGTGGAGCTAGAGCATCAAGGACTAATTGTGGTGCAGAATGACCCTAGCGACCGTAACCCAAAAATGGTCCTAGGGACTAATGTTATTGAGAATTGTATGGGAGAAGTATTACATTTGCTGCAACAGCTGTCTGCAACTGCAGGAGTGGGTTGGCAGAGGGCGCTGCAACGTGAAATCCGGGCCCTCCTGCAGCGGCAACAAGTGAACTTGTCTGGTGGAGAGATTGGTGGTTTATGAGTGATGAATGTAGCGCCTCTAGTAGTGCCTCTGCGGAGTGAGATGATGATTTGGTGCAGGGCAGCAGTAGGTACCCGTGGACAGGATTACCCAACAGTGGAGTAGTGGAGCCTCTGCCGTCAGAGCCCTGGCCCACGGTATTGGCAGCCAAGGGAGTAATTGATGTCCGGAAGGGGAGAGTGCCCGTGAGGATGATGAATTGCTGAGAGGAAGAGGTTAAGCTACCCCGTTATGCCACCATTGCTAAGTTGTTCACAGTAGACACCCATGCCATCCAGACAACAGCTTCCACAATCACTGCATCCCAGTCGACCAGTGATAGTCAACCAGAGCAGCTAGAGGAGTGGTGTAGGAACTACATGTAGGCACTGACTCCACACCTACACACCACAAAGGGGTTTACAGGGTAATGCAGGAGTATAAGCAAGTCTTTAGTAAACACCCGTTAGACTTTGGGAGGATCAAGGGGGTCCAACACCATATTCCCACAGGTGCGCATCCACCCATCTAAGAGAGATATAGGCCCATTCCACCTGCACATTACCAATGCGCCAAGGACATGTTGAGGAGCATGAAGGAGGCAGGGGTCATCCGTGATAGCTGTAGCTCCTGGACCCCTCCATTGGTCCTAGTGAAAAAGAAGGACGGCACAATGAGGATGTGTGTGGATTACCGGAAGATCAACCAAATAACTCATAAAGATGCATACCCTCTTCCCCGTATTGAAGAATCCTTGGCTGCCTTGAGGACTGCAAATTACATTTCAACTCTTGACCTTACTAGCGGTTACTGGCAGGTGTCTGTGGCAGAGGAGGACCGGGAGAAGACCACTTTCGCTACCCCGATGGGTCTCTGCGAGTTCAACAGCATGCCCTTTGGGTTGTGTAATGCACCAGGAACCTTCCAGAGGCTGATGGAGTGCTGCTTGGGACATCGCAATTTTGAAACGGTCCTGCTATACTTGGACGATGTCATCGTCTACTCCAAGACGTTTGAAGCACACCTGGAACATCTTGGCGAAGTATTCGAGGCCCTCTCCAGGTATGGCATGAAACTGAAGCCATCCAAGTGCCATCTGCTGAAACCCAAAGTTCAATATCTCGGGCATGTGGTTAATGCAGAAGGTGTAGCACCGGATCCAGAGAAGATTACATCCATTCAGGTCTGGCCAAGACCTACCACTGTCAGAGAAGTGAGGCAATTCCTGGGCCTGATGGGCTATTACCGTCGCTTCATCAAAGGCTACACCAAGATGTCAGCTCCTATGCAAGATCTCCTGGTGGGGCAACCAAAGCATGGGAAGATCTCTAGTTCCCCATTCGTCTGGAATGAGGAACAGGAAGAATCCTTTCAACAGATGAAGTCAGCTCTGACCGGAGAAGAGATTCTGGCCTATCCCAACTACTGTCTTCCGTTTATCTTATACACTGATGCCAGTAACGTGGGCTTGGGTGCTGTCCTGTCTCAGATACAGAATGGCAAGGAGAAGGTAATAGTCTATGCAAGCAGGAAGCTCCGCCCCACGGAAAGGAATCCTGAGAATTATAGTTCCTTTAAGCTGGAGTTCCTGGCCCTCGTCTGGGCAGTGACCGAGAGGTTCAAGCATTACCTCGCTTCTGCAAAATTCACTGCATACACGGACAACAATCCCCTGACCCACCTTGACACAGCATAGCTTGGAGCCCTGGAACAACGCTGGGTAGCTCGGCTGGCGAACTACGATTTCACTATAAAATACAGTGCCAGCCAAAAGAATACCAATGCAGATGCGTTATCCAGGATGCCGCACTTACCTAACGACAGGGCGGATGAAGATGAGTTGGAAGAGATTGAATTGTCTGCGTTCCATCAACCTGACAGTCTGGAAGATACCAGACCATACAGTGGTCAGCAGAAGGCAGCCTTCAACCCATTGCTCCACCATGGGTGGCAAGAAGCTCAAGATAATGATCCGGCAGTCAGGCTGGTGAAGGAGATGATTTCCCAAGCTGATGCCAGATTGGGGCCCACTGCCCCAGCAGAAATCCAGAGGCTTTGGAAGGAGAGGAGCTGGCTGTATCTGCAACAAGGCTAACTGTATAGAGGACTCATTAACCCCAAGATGCATGAGAGGATCTGTCAGATTGTGGTGCCACAGACATACGTACCCGTGGTCCTAGAGGCTTATCATGATGGAGCTGGACACTTCCGCTGGAAGAAGTTGGAAATGCTGCTGAGAGAGCGCTTTTATTGGGCTGGGATGAGAGAATCCATTAAAGCATGGTGTAGGGATTGTGGTCCCTGCGTGCTAAGAAGAAAGGAAGGCACCAGCCAGAAAGCCCCGTTACAGCCAATTGTCACCCACCAGCTGCTGGAGCGCATTGCTCTGGATCATGTGAAGCTCACACCAAGCAGGAGCAGATATGCCTTTGCTCTCACGATAGTGGATCACTACTCAAGGTTCATGGGGTTGGTACCCGTCAAGGATCTGACAGCTCGCATGGCAGCAAGGGTCTTTCAGGCATATTTCTACCGGCCACACGGCTACCCAGAGAAGATGCTTACTGACCAAGGTCCTGCCTTTGAAGCCGAGATCTTTCAGGAGTTCTGCAGTTAGTATGGGTGCAAGAAAATCCGTACCACGCCATATCATGCCCAAACTAACGGGATGTGTGAGAAGATGAACCATTTGGTCTTCAACCTGCTCAAGACCTTACCCCTAGAAGAGTGGACCTGTGGCTTGAAAGACTGCTTGATCTTGTGGACATGTCTAACAACATCCCTAGCAGTTCCACCAAGTGTGCACCAGCGTACCTGATGAGGGCGAGGCCTGGAAGGTTGCCGGTGGATGTGGACATGGCTATAGAGGTTCCTGAGACCATTTCCCCAACCACGGACTGGGGTACAAAATGCCAGATGCAGTTACGGCAAATCCAAGAGTACCTGGAGAGGAATCTGAGCCAGAGCTGAAGATAGTGGAGGAAGGTCCTATTCCCACTCCAGGCACAGAGAAGGAAAAAGAGGTGATCCACACCATCATGGGAGACTTCCCAGCTGGTTGGCCCATGGAGAGTGGAGCGGTGATTGTTCCCGTTATAATGTTCCCACAATCCATGGAAGAAGATACAGAGCCAGAAGGGTCTATCAGTACCGCACCAACACCTGCACCCAGGGATGCACCAACACTTACACCACGCCCCCGTAGTCCCTACCAGCTGTGCCAGACCTTAGGAGTGAGGGACCCGTACATCACTCTATCCCACTGAACCTAGGTGAACCCGTCGGGCTAAGAAGGTCCACACACCCTAACCTAGGTCAGCCACCACTCAGGTACAGGGAAACTAGTCTGTAGTGAGTGGTGTCCATATGTTGTGTATATAAGCAAATGCCAATCAACCGTGTACCTAACCAAATTTTGTTAGAGTTAACCCCGTTTTTTGCCGTTTAATCATGGACCACGACCTCAGGACTGGTGAGGTCACCCCAAAAACATTCTTGGGGCTTGTAAATACCCCTACCTACTTTCTTGTTTATTTTTCACCACCTACACTGCCTCTGGAGAGGTAGATTGGAGGAAGGGCCTGCGGTGGAGTAGGCCGAGGCCCAGCCACTACTGAAACTGGTGGCTAACCTCCAGGCCAGGGGTCCCCCAGACTTGGGGCCCTTGAGATGGACTGCCGGTAAGGAACGTTTTACCTGGCCCGTGTACGAGTTACCCAAAACTCCTGTGGACTGGGGAAAAGGGGTGCCCACCATTCTTAGCAGTGGCACCATGGAACGAGGTTGTTTGGGTGGCGGGTGAAGAAAAACGGGAATGTATTTTTTTTATGTATGCAACATTGAAGAAATGTGCCTCCCATAAAGGGAAAAAATGTTTTACCCTGTTTTACTTTTTTCCCGTTTCTTTAGAAAAATAAACGTCAGTGGTCGGGCAGCCCGCAGACGGGCTGTATTCAACCAAGGGGGAATGTGATGCCCTGGCACCGCCAGGTGGTCACAGAAGGTACTACACCCCACACAACACCTTCCCACACCGGGTCCCATCAGACACAAAATCCTAGCCACCCCCCTCAGGGTGGGAAGGACACACTAGTGGGCAGGACCAAGTGGATTAGGAGCACCCACCTATAGGTCTTGAGGATCTGGGGGAGGAAACCAGTCAGTTGAAGTTTGAGTGCAGTCTACTTTGGAGTTCAAGTGTAGTGACAGTCTGAAACAGAGAGGAGTGAAGTGGGTCTGTCAGTGACAGTGACAGACTCTAGAGCAGTCATGGTGAACCTTTCACAGGCCGAGTGCCCAAACTGTAGCCCTAAACCCAATTTTTTTTCCTAAGTGCCAACCAATCCTATTATGTAAATAATTGATTGTAACCTTAAGCTGGGTTCACACTAAGCGACAGCGACAACGACGTCGCTGTTACGTCACCATTTTCTGTGACGTAACAGCGACCTTGTAAGTCGCTGTTATGATCGCTGCTTACTGTCAAACACAGCGACGCAGCAGCGATCATAACGTCGCTGTGCTTCATGTGCAGAGAGCAGAGAGCCGCGCTTAGCACTGGCTCCTTGCTCTCCTAGGTACAGTACACATCGGGTTAATTAACCCGATGTGTACTGCAGCTACATGTCACAGTGCAGAGAGCAGGGAGCCGCGCACACTGCTTAGCGCTGGCTCCTTGCTCTCCTTGCTACAGTATACATCGGGTTAATTACCCGATGTGTACTGCAGCCACATGTGCACAGAGCAGGAGCCGGCACTGGCAGCAAGGGCGGAGGCTGGTAACGAAGGTAAATATCGGGTAACCAGGGAAAGGTCTTCCCTTGGTTACCCGATGTTTACGCTGGTTACAGCTTACCGCAGCTGCCAGACGCCGGCTCCTGCTCCCTGCTCGCTTCATTTCGTCGCTCTCTCGCTGTCACACACAGCGATGTGTGTGTCACAGCGGGAGAGTGACGACCAAAAAATGAAGCTGGACATTCAGCAACGACCGGCGACCTCACAGCAGGGGCCAGGTCGTTGCTGGATGTCACACACAGCGACAGCGACGGGACGTCGCTGCAACGTCACAGAAAATGGTGACGTAGCAGCGACGTCGTTGTCGTTGTCGCTGTGTGTGACACCAGCTTAACCTTTGCAGTCTTCTCTTCTCAGCAGGGGGCATCACGCTCATTCGTGCTTACCACACATTGAAGCTGAGCCCCAGTCTTTTCCGGACACAGCAGTTGGATTGATCTTTCTGGAAAAAATTGCAGTATATTAGACATAGATTTTAGCATAGCATGCAATCAGAGGTCACCCTGTAATCCACATCTACATTTCAAAGTCTGAACATCTTGAAATCCCATGAAGACGTACGAGGTGCTCCCCTCCCCCTTCATTGTGTAGTTATGTCCCCCTTCCTGGCCACTTCCTGGTAAACATGTCCCCCATCCTGATATATATTTCCTACATTCTGGTATATTTGTCCCCATCATGGCCCATCCTGGTAAATATACCTCATCCTGGTAAATGTCCTCCATCCTGGTAAATGTACCCCATTCTGGCATGTTCCCCCATGCTGGTAAATGTACCCCATCCTGACATATTGCCCATCGTTGTAAATGTTCCCCCATCCCGGCATGTACCCCATTCCTGGTAAATGTCCTCCATCCTGGTAAATGTTCCCAATCCTGGTTAATTTACCCCCATCCAGGTAAATGTCCCCCTTCCTAGCATGTACCCCCATCCTGGTAAATGTCCACCTTCCTGGCATGTTCCCCTTCCTGGTAAATGTACCCTATCATGGCATGTTTCCTCCATCCTGGCATGTATGTTTTCCCCATCCTGGCATGCATGTTTCCTCCATCCTGGCATACATGTTTCCTCCATCCTGGCATGCATGTTTTCCCCATCCTGGCATGCATGTTTCCCCATCCTGGCATGCATGTTTCCCCATCCTGGCATGCATGTTTCCTCCATCTTGGCATGCATGTTTCCCCATCCTGCCATGCATGTTTCCTCCATCTTGGCATGCATGTTTCCCCATCCTGCCATGCATGTTTCCTCCATCTTGGCATGCAAGTTTCCCCCATCCCGCCATGCATGTTTGCTCCATCTTGGCATGCAAGTTTTCCATCCAGCCATGCATGTTTCCTCCATCCTGGCATGTATGTTTTCTCCATCCTGGCATGCATGTCTCCCCATCCTGCCATGCATGTTTCCTCCATCTTGGCATGCATGTTGCCCCATCCTGCCATGCATGTTTCCCCATCCTGCCATGCATGTTTCCCCATCCTGCCATGCATGTTTTCCCCATCCTGGAATGCATGTTTCCCCCCCCATGCTGGCATGTATGTGTCCCCCCCAATGCTGTCATGTATGGGTCCCCCCCATGCTGGCATGTGTGTTTCTCCCCCACCCCATGCTATCATGTGTGTCCCCCCCTCCATGCTGGCATGTGTGTTCCTCCCCCCCATGCTGGCATGTGTGTTCTCCCCCCCATGCTGGCATGTGTGTTGTCCCCCACCCCATGCTGGCATGTGTGTTCTCCCCCACCCCATGCTGGCATGTGCATTCTCCCCCACCCCATGCTGGCATGTGCGTTCTCCCCCACCCCATGCTGGCATGTACGTTCTCCCCCACCACATGCTGGCATGTGCGTTCTCCCCCACCCCATGCTGGCGCTGGCACTGGCCCCCCCATCCCCACCTTGGCACAGCCGCACACGAGTTATAAAAAACAAAACACAACTCACCTTGTGAGGGTTGTCTCATCCGGGTGTGGGGCCTGAGTACACCCGGACACGGCAGCCAGCCACTGACACCTTGGTTTACCAACAGACTTGTGTGCAGTTATTCAACAATGAGTACACCAACACTCCTCGATCCAGCCCAGTGCGCCACCTCCGGCCTACATCACTCCCCGTGTTCTGGGCACTGAGCCCCGGGGCATCCACCCCTACCAACGGAGGGGTTAACATCCAGCTCCCATCCCATCGCCCCTGGGTGCCTCCCAACCGCAGCAGTGGTATTCCACATAACCACACACCGTGGGTGACGTCACGAAGTATCTACAGCAATCCCCGTACTTATACGTCCCTTTTTATTTGAGTGTCCTTGCGACCCCCGGGTCCGGAGACCCCTCGTGCCACTGCGGATCTGGATCCGAGCAGCCCAACTGCTTATTTGGGGGCGGCACAGGCTCACGACTCGAGAATTAAAAGTTGAAATTGAAATAGATATTGCAACAGAACCAAGATGACTACATAGATATGGGAACTGCAAGGAGCTTACTACAGAGGTAAGGGAGCAGAACCAAACTTACTACAGAGATAAGGGTGCTGTACTGAGCTTACTATAGAGATAAGGGTGCAGAACCAAGCTTACTACAGAGATAAGGGAGCAGAACTGAGCTTACTACAGAGATAAGGGAGCAGACCCGAGCTTACTACCAAGATATGGGTGCAGAAAAGAGCTTACTACAGAGATAAGGGTGCAGAACAGAGATTACTACAGAGATAAGGGAGCAAAACCAAGCTTACTACAGAGATAAGAGTGCAGAACCGAGCTTACTACAGAGATAAGGGAGCAGAACCAAGCTTACTACAGAGATAAGGGTGCAGAACCGAGCTTACTACAGAGATAAGGGTGCAGAACAGAGCTTACTACAGAGATAAGGGAGCAGAACCGAGCTTACTACAGAGATAAGGGAGCAGAACTGAGCTTACTACAGAAATAAGGGTGCAGAACCAAGCTTACTACAGAGATAAGGGAGCAGAACCGAGCTTACTACAGAGATAAGGGTGCAGAACGGAGCTTACTACAGAGATAAGGGAGCAGAACTGAGCTTACTACAGAAATAAGGGTGCAGAACCAAGCTTACTACAGAGATAAGGGTGCTGAACCAAGCCTACTACAGAGATAAGGGAGCAGAACCAAGCTTACTACAGAGATAAGGGAGCAGAACTGAGCTTACTACAGAGATAAGGGAGCAGAACCGAGATTACTACAGAGATAAGGGAGCAGAACCGAGCTTACTACAGAGATAAGGGTGCAGAACCGAGCTTACTACAGAGATAAGGGAGCAGAACTAAGCTTACTACAGCTCCATCAACAGACCCCCTCTTTTTTTCATGCTAAAGTTAGACCCAAATCAAAATTTTACCCTACAGGTAGCAAAGGTCACCACATCAAGACCTTTAGCGACCTTATACTGACAGATCTAAAAGAGGTTATGAATAGTAAAAGGTGCCTACAGCACAATCTTTCCAAGAAAGAGAGAATAGCATTAAAAAAATGTAAACGTAAATCAGGAGATTGTCATCAGATCTGCCGGTAAGGGAGGAGGCATAGTAATCCAAGACAGAGGGGAATATATAAGTGAAGCCCTAAGGATACTATCTGACCCTACCTACTATCATATAGTGGAATGGACTGATTATGAGATAGCCATGGTAGCCTATAAAGACATGATACAAAGAGCCATTGATAATAACATATTTGATCAGTCAGAAAGAAAGTTTTTGCAAATAAATAATTTTAATATGGCGTTCTTTTATGATTCAATAATTTTTATTAGGTTTTCAAAGTTTATACATAAAACAGTTCTAACAAAAACAATAAAACAGAATGTGCTGTATAGCATTACTTCATGCTATATCAAACAAATAATATACAGTAGACATATACAAAAGGAGAAACAAAACAAATAACATTGGTAAAAACTATGACATACAGTCAGATTAAAAATTTACAACGTATGATTTTCAAATAAAATATGTCAGGAGATGGATGTAAACAAATAATTTTCTTATTAAACTAATTGAATAAGTATCGTGTATTACGTTTATACAAGAATTAGAACTAGATTAGATTTAAAATTTTATGTATTGTTGTTAATAAAGTCAGTCCATGGGTCCCATTTTTTATGAAATCTGTTCCAAGAGTTATTAATTAGAGCATGCTTCTCTTCATAGAACTTATGAAGGGATATTTTTTCTATTAGATCGTAAATATCTGGAATTTTATTGGATTTCCAACGTGCTGCCAATTCGACTTTGGTAAGTAGAAGGATATGAATTACGATGGCCCTGTATTTTATGTTTATTGTATCCGAATCTATCAATAAGAGAGCTAATTGTGGGGTTAGACTTATTTTTGAGTGCATTATCAGATTTATTATTTTAGACACTTTCTGCTATAAGCTTCTGATTCTAGGAAAGCTCCAAGAAATATGCACAATGTCACCTTTTGTATCGCAACCTCTCCTGCATGTTGGTTTTTGGCTTGGGAATATTTTAGCTCCTTTGTCCAGGTGAAATACTATCTGGTATAAATCTTATAATAAGCTTCATGTAATGTAGCGCAGATATTGGAAAGGTATGTGTTTTTAAGGACTTTATCCCATTGGACTTGGGTGAATTCTACTTTCAAGTCCTTTTCCCAACTGGATATGTGTATCAATTTTCTTGTGGTGAGTTCAGAATTGTAGGCATGATAGATGTTCTTATGACTCCATATTAGTTTATTATTTTTGTTGTTTATCAATTTAAGTATAAATTTGTTTATTTTACATTTGGGTTCTATAAGTTTCCGGATGGTTTTCCTTATTTCTAGGAAGAAATACAGATCTTTATCTGGTATATTATTTTGTAGTTTAAGTTGTAAGAATGAGGTGAAATTTGCACCATCGTATATATTTTTTATGTATTTTATCCCTGACTGGATCCATCTATCTACTGTCTCCGTATTGTTTGACAAATCTATATTTTTTATCTCTGTATTTTTAAAGACTTCAAAAGTCATTTTGTCTTTGGAGATTCTTGAAATCTTTTCCCAGGAAGTAAATGCAGCATTAACCCCTTCAGCCCCAAGCCTATTTTGACCCTAAAGACCAGGCCATTTATTGCAATTTTGACCAGTGTCACTTTATGAGGTTATAACTCTGGAACGCTTCAACGGATCCCGGTGATTCTGAGTTTGTTTTCTCGTGTCATATTGGGCTTCATGTTAGTGGTAAATTTAGGCCGATATTTTTTGCGTTTCTTTGTGAAAAAAACGGAAATTTCACGAAAATTTTGAAAATTTTGTAATTTTCAAACATTTTAATTTTTATGCTCTAAAACCAACGAGACATATGACACAAAATAATTAATAAATAACATTTCCCACATGTCTACTTTACATCAGAACAATTTGGGGGAAAAAAAAAAAATTAAGGAAGTTATAGAGGTTCAAAGTTTATGAGCAATTTCTCATTTTTACAACAAAATTTACAAAGCCACATTTTTTAGGGACCACATCACATTTGAAGTGATTTTGAGAGGTCTACATGACACAGAACACCCAAAAGTGACACCATTCCAAAAACAGCACCCCTCAGGCTACTCAAAACCACATTCAAGAAGGTTATTAACCCTTCAGGTGCTTCACAGTAACTAAAGCAATGTGGAAGGAAAAAATGAATATTTTACTTTTTGCAACAAAAATGTTAATTTAGCCTCAAATATTGCATATTCACAAGGGTAGTAGGATTAAATGAACCCCCAAAATTTGTTGGGCAATTTCTTCTGAGCACGCAGATACCTCATATGTGGTGAAAAAACACTGTTTGGGCGCACGACGGGACTCAGAAGGGAAGGAGCGCCATTTGACTTTTTGAACAGAAAATTAGCTAGAATCGTTAGCCGCACCATGTTGCGTTTGGAGAGCCCCTGAGGTGCCGAAACAGTGGAGCTCCCCCATATGTGGCCCCATTTTGGAAACTAGACACCTCATGGCATTTATCTAGATGTTTATTGAGCAATAGAGTTGAGCCGTGCAAATAAAAAAAAAAATTTTACCACAAAATTGTTACTTCAACCAGGTAGCTTTTTTTTCACAAGGGTATCAGGAAAAATTGCACCATAAAATGTATTGTGCAATTTCTCCTGAGTACACAGACACCTCATATGTGGTGGAAATCAAATGTTTGGGTTCACAGCAGGGCTCAGAATGCAAGGAGCGTCATTTGACTTTTCAAACGCAAAATTGTCTGGGATAATTAGCGTATTCCATGTTTTGTTTGGAGACTCCCTGAGGTGCCAAAACAGTGGAGCTCCCCCACATGTGACCCCATTTTGGAAACTAGACCCCCATGGCATAGAAAAAAAAATAGGGCGCACGCACAAATGTTCTGCAAAAAAGGGGGGGGGACTAGGTGGGATGGAAAAAAGAAGTCCTGTCCAAAGTCGAGTACGACTGCAGGACGATTGCTGATCAGGCACCTAATTGTACATGTTTTGTTTTGTTTTTTTTATTTGGGGTGCACAAAAAAAGCAAAAACTAGAGCAACAATTATGTACCTGATCAGCCAATCACGTAGCTGATCAGCACTTGGCGGCAGGCAGGTGGGGGAGGAGGGGGGGGAGGGAGTGGGAGATGCGATTGGGGATAGTTAGAAAAGAGCCACGAACAATACTTACAGGATGGATCAGAACAGCGGCAGATTGACGGGCGGCAGATTGGGCGGCAGCAGATGGGGGGGCAGCGGCATATAAAGGGAGCATCTGTGAATGTGAGACGGCGGCAGCTGGGATAGGGTGGGGGCAGATGGGAGAGGGCGCAGTGAATGCAGGAGCGGCAGAGGATGGGGGAAGGGGAGTGGGAGGTGAGATTGGGGATAGTTACCCTACAGGATGGATCTAGGCAGCAGGATGACAGGAGATGAAGGAGGCAGCAGATCGGGGAGGGTGAGAGGTGGGAGAGGGAGCGCAGCGCAGATCACGGGGGAGACAGGTGAGCAGAGCACAGATCACGGGGGTGAGAGGTGAGAGAGCGCAGATCACGGGGAGACAGGTGAGCAGAGCGCAGATCATGGGGGTGAGAGGTGGAGGGAGAGTGGACAGCAGATCACAGGGGTGACAGGTGAGGGAGCACAGATCACGGGGGTGACAGGTGAGGGAGCACAGATCACGGGGGTGACAGGTGAGGGAGCACAGATCACGGGGGTGACAGGTGAGGGAGCACAGATCACGGGGGTGACAGGTGAGGGAGCACAGATCACGGGGGTGACAGGTGAGAGAGCACAGATCACGGGGGTGACAGGTGAGGGAGCACAGATCACGGCGGTGACAGGTGAGGGAGCACAGATCACGGCGGTGACAGGTGAGGGAGCACAGATCACGGGGGTGACAGGTGAGGGAGCACAGATCACGGCGGTGACAGGTGAGGGAGCACAGATCACGGGGGTGACAGGTGAGGGAGCACACATCACGGGGTGACAGGTGAGGGAGCACACATCACAGGGGTGACAGGTGAGGGAGCAAACATCACGGGGGTGACAGGTGAGGGAGCACAGATCACGGCGGTGACAGGTGAGGGAGCACAGATCACGGGGGTGACAGGTGAGGGAGCACAGATCACGGGGGTGACAGGTGAGGGTGCACAGATCACGGTGGTGACAGAGGAGGGAGCGCACATCACGGGGGTGACAGGGGAGGGAGCGCACATCACGGGGATGACAGGGGAGGGAGCGCACATCACGGGGGTGACAGGGGAGGGAGCGCACATCACGGGGGTGACAGGGGGGGAGCACACATCACGGGGGTGACAGAGGAGGGAGCACACATCACGGCGGTGACAGGTGTGGGAGCACACATCACGTCGGTGACAGGTGAGGGAGCACAGATCACGGGGGTGACAGGGGAGGGAGCACACATCACGGGGGTGACAGGGGAGGGAGCACACATCACGGCGGTGACAGGTGTGGGAGCACACATCACGGCGGTGACAGGTGTGGGAGCACACATCACGGCGGTGACAGGTGAGGGAGCACACATCACGGGGATGACAGGGGAGGGAGCACACATCACGGTGGTGACAGGTGTGGGAGCACACATCACGGGGGTGACAGGTGAGGGAGCACACATCACGGGGGTGACAGGGGAGGGAGCACACATCACGGCGGTGACAGGTGAGGGAGCACACATCACGGGGGTGACAGGGGAGGGAGCACAGATCACGGGGGTGACGGGAGGGGGCGGGTAGCTGACCACGGGGGTGAGAGATGGGGGGAGCGTACAGCACATCACGTAGGGGAGGGGGCGAGCAGCACATAACGTAGGGGAGGGGGCGAGCAGCACATCACGGAGGGGAGGGGCGGGCACCGATCATGAGGAGGAGGGGCCGGACAGCAGATCGGAGGGAGCGGTGGCACTATGACAGATGGAGGAGGACAGGGATCGCGCAGCACATCACGGAGGTGAGGGGGCGGGCACCGATCACGAGGGGTGAGGGGCCGGGCAGCAGATCGGGGGGAGCGGTGGCACTGTGGCAGATGGAGGGCGGCGGCAGCGGATCGGGAGGTGTGGGGGTGAGGGTGCGGCCAGCAGATACGAGGGGTGGGGGTGCGGGCAGGAGATCGGGGAGATAGGTGGCAGATCGTGGAGGGCAGCGGATCGGGAGGCTTTTCGACGGTTTCATACAGTGCAATGGCAGCGCGGCAACTTCCGGGTCCCATACTCCGGTCTCATAATAGCATGGGACCGGAGCTTGTCGCCCTGCCATTGCACTGTGTACACTCACTGTGCTGGCGTGCTGCAAGGACGACAAGTGAAGCTGATGGGGGCGGTCACCGGCAACAGGTCCACTGTGATTGGAGAAATCGGTCACAAGGCCAATCTTTCCAATCAGAGCTACTGGAGCTGGGGGAGGGTGATCCAGTGAGGTCACCCAGCTCCAGCCAATGGCCAGTGCTACAGCTGCACTGGCCAGGGCTGGATTTCAATGTTTCAGTCACTTTAAATGGTTGGAACATTACAGTGGCTGTGATTGGTTAAGCGGCGTTCTTCAGCCAATCACAGCCTCCGTAGGTCCGGGGAGGAGGCACCACCCCTCCTGAGGTCAGGAACAGGTCCCCTCCTCCCCGAATCTGCGGTTTATGTTAACATATTGCAGTCACCGGAGGCTCCGGTGCCGCGATTCCGCCATGACGGAAAGATCCGTCCTTGGTCGTTAAGGCCCAGGGCACAAGGACGGATCTTTCTGTCCATGGTCGTGAAGGGGTTAATAGTGCTGCTATCATAGGTATTGGATTTTCGGCCTCCAGAGCTTAGTAACTGTTCCAATAAAGGAGAGCGGAAAGAATTATTTCCTAATAATATTAGTTCCAGGTTAACCCAAGTTGGAGTATTTTTATTTTTTAATAACCAATTGTTGGTTTGTTTTAATAAATTTGAGTAATAATATGCTTGTATATTAGGAAGGCCATATCCTCCATTAATTTTATTTTTAATAATGTATTTTTGGCCACCCTTGCTTTACTATTATTCCAGACATATTTGTTGATCGATTTTTGCAATTTCACTAGGAATTCGTCTGGGATGATGATAGGTAGACATCTAATTGTATATAAAATTTTGGGTAGAATAAACATCTTAGCTACCAATATTCTACCAAGCCATGTCGTTTCGGTTTTGTTGTATGTTGCAAAGTCTTTTTCAATCTGAGTTGTGAGTTTATTCATGTTGAGGATTAAGGTGCTTTTAATATCTTTTGTGAAAGTAATACCTAAGTATTCAATAGCGTCTGTAACCCATTCATAATTAACATTATTTCTAAGATTTTCTTGTGCTGTTGGGATGAGGTTAAGAGCTAGCATTTTTGACTTTTTCTCATTAATTTTAAAGTTTGAAACAATGGAGAATTCTTTCAAAATGTTGTTGGTCTCCTTGATGGAGTTTAATGGGTCGCTAAGAGTCATAATTACACCGTCCGCAAAAAGACTTATTTTAAAGTTTTCTTTGCCTATGGAAATACCTTTAATTTTTTCATTTGACCTGATACATTCTGCCAAAGGTTCCATAATAAGGGCAAAAAGTAGCGGTGATAATGGACATCCCTGCCGAGTTCCATTGGTTATCATAAAAGATTTCGAAGAGTGGTTGTCTGATTTAATTGTGACTGAGGGGCAGGAATATAGCGCCATGATGGAGTTAATGGATGTGTTGTCAAAGCCAAATTTTTTCAGGGTGTTTTCCAAGAATTCCCACCCCACTCTATCAAATGCTTTCTCAGCGTCAAGTGATAAAAGTAGGGTGGGTGTTCTAGATTTTTTAGCGTATTCAAGAATGTTTAGTAATCTTCTAGTACCGTCTGATGGTTGTCTATTTTTAACAAATCCTAATTGGTCTTGATGGATCAATGATGAGAGAATTTCTTTTAATCTTTCGGCTAATATTTTTGAATAAATTTTTACATCTGTATTAATTAGAGAGATGGGTCTATAACTAGTCAATAATTCAGGGTCACTATTTGGTTTAGGGATGAGGGTTATATTTGCCTGGAGCATTTCTGCAGGGAATTCTCTGGTGGAAGCTGCGTGATTAAAAATTATACAGAGGTGAGGTACAAGTAATTGGGAAAAAGTCTTGTAAAATTCATTAGAAAACCCATCTGGCCCTGGGGACTTGTTTATTTTTAGGTTTTTAATTGTTTGTAAAATTTTGGAGTCGGTAAATGGACGATTTAAAATATTTAGTTGATGCTCATTTAGTTTAAGAAGATGGATTTTGTCCAAGAAGTTATTCATTTTGTTGAGGTTATCATTCTGGTCAGAAGGAGTGGAATTGAGGTTATATAGTTTTTTTAAATTACTCACAAATGCTTCTACGATGTCTTTTGGATGGGTATAATAATGGCCATCTGGGTGTTTTATCTTGTGTATCCTATTCCTAATTCTTTTTTGTTTAATTCTACGTGCCATATATTTAGTTGGTTTGTTAACTGATCTATAATGGTTTGTATTTAATATTCTCACATATTTATCATAGTCAGCCAGAAGTAAGTCTCTCAGTTGTATACGCAATTTTATAATGTTGACATGTATTTGTTGGCTGGGCTGGTGTAGTCTTTGCTGTTCTTTTTCTTTTTCTTTTATTTTTTCTTGTATTTTAGACAGATCTGAATTCCTTTGTTTTTTCAGTCTTGAAGAAATTTGAATCAATGCCTCTTTGTACCGCCTTGTTGGCATTCCAAACTGAAAAAGGATTCATAGTTTCTGAGGCGTTTTCGGAGAAATAATTTTTTAAAGATTTTTCAATTTCTTGTTGAAAGTTTGGGTGTTGGAAAATTGCTGGGTTATTTTTCCAGGTGAAATTTAATCTGTCTGGGGGGCCTACTTTAATTGTGCAGAATAAGGGAGAGTGGTCTGAGAAAGTTTTATCCTTAATTTCTATTTTAGTTAGTCTGGAGATTGAAAGGGATTCAGTTAAAAGTAAATCTATTCTAGAAAAGGTTTTGTGGGCTGATGAGTAGAAGGTATATTCCTTAGATGTGGTGTTAAGACATCTGAAGGTGTCCAACAGTTTATGAATTTGAAGCCATTTATATAATGATGGGTGATGTTGTCTTGGATTTGCTGTTGAGTCCATCTTAATATCAGGTATCAAGTTAAAATCGCCTATTAAAAAGAGATCTCCTTGTTTGTGCTTCTGAATTTTTTCCATTAGATTATTTAGGAAAGTAATCTGGCCACTGTTTGGGGCATATACATTTACGATAGTACATAGGTGGTCATTAATTTTACCAATAAGGATAAGGTACCGTCCTTCAGGGTCTTGTATTTCAGATATCAAGGAGAACCTAGTTGAGTTACTGATTATCGCAATAACTCCTGCTTTCTTTTTTTCATTAAGGGCTTTGAAAATATTAGTATAATTCTTATTTACAAATTTAGGGTGATTGTTTCTGGCCAATCTTGTTTCTTGAAGACAGATTATATTTGCTTTACAATTTTTGATTTCCTTCCAAATCATGAATCTTCTATTAGGGCTGTTCATACCTTTAACATTTAGTGATAGAATGTTTATGTCCATTTTGGGTTACAGTTGTTTTGGGGTTTAATTATATTTACATGTTATCCATTAAGTGTTGAAATGGGTTACCAAGGTTTTTAGCTGACCTAATATAAAAGATAAATTTCTGTATTGTATACCAATACTAGTACAATGCGAACGCTTAACAAAACTGCTACAGTTAATTTGTAAATATCTGTAAACAAACAGTAATTTTCTAAAGTATCTTACTTCAGATACTTTATTCAAAATTTAAGGGTTCTTAATTCTGTATCTTGTCGTTCAGTGTCTTTACCTATAAGATACTCAAATAACAGAAAAACAAGAAAAAAAATATTGTTCCAACAAAATAAATCTCTGGGAATTGCCTTTTGTCAGACACTTCCCTCTTGAGGCACTAGTCTATTGCTGTAAAGACTTTAATATAGTACTTTATCTCCAAGTACTAATTGTAGTTTTGTGAAAAATAAAAGGTTATATATAAAATGAAACAACAAATTATGTTACCGTGAGTCACTCATCATGTGAAAATTGGGAAAGACATGTATAACGTTTGCATTATAACCATAACATGAATAGATAAGCTTGTATTATATTTTTAAAGCACAAGATCTCTTGATGAGAAAATAACAGGCCCATCAAAATAAATCAAAGAATTTTTTCAGGGCCAAGTCTATGTTGGTCTACATCGTGGATCTGAGTGAGGGGCTTCTCGTTCCTCAAGGGAGCTGACAAAGCGGTGGTCATCTTCAGGAATTGTAATGGGTACTATTTTCCCTCTGAATGAGATCAATAATTTAGTGGGAAAGACCCATCTGTACTGGATTCCATTATCCTGGCAGAAGCTAGTGGTTAAATTGAAAGATTTGCGCATTGCCATGGTCTCTTTGGAGAGGTCAGTGAATACTCTTATTAGCTCAAAGGGCTTCGGGAGATTTTTCATTTTTCTTAATTTTTGCATAAACTCCTCCTTTATATGGTGTGAGATAGCGGGGCCATTGATACGTGACGGACGGTACGTATCTCCCAGAATGCGCACAGAAACATATTAGAGCCCTACATAGTGGTCAGTCCGGAAACCTCCAGGCCGGGTTATGCAGGTGGCTCATGTCCACAGTTCTCATTTAAAAGCTCTTTGTAAAGGCCTGGGTGGGGCAGAGCGTGTTGTGTAAGCTGCAGAGCAGGAAACTGAAGAGAGTTCAGGCCTGTGTGGAACTATAACACAGGTCTGTGGACCCCCGGGAATAGCAAAACGGAATATAGTAAGACCGTCTCCTACGGCAAGCCGTGCCTGTGTGACGGGGAACCATATGGACTGTGAGTACCCGGCTGTGTTCCGGATGACTTTTCCTGTACAGCAACGACAATAAAACTGTTTGGATCAGACTGTTTTGGGTCACTGCCTCATTGTCGTCCTGGGGTACCCCCACCCCGCTACATTATGTTGGAGAATGCGGGCATCGATCCCGCTACCTCTCACACCCCAGAACTCCTACTTCGACCTCAGCTGGGAGGATGCCCTGGACTACAAGAAATTGAAAGGTGAGATCCTTGCACATCTGGGGGTCAATACCTACGTGAGGGCTCAGCGAGTGTTTTCATGGGCCTATGTGGAGACCTGTCCAGCCAGGTCTCAGGCATATGACTTACTACAACTGGTTAAAAAGTGGTTACAGCCGGAGGTGTTGTCTCCAGCCCAGATGGTGGAAAGGGTGGTGGTCGACCGGTTGGTGTGGACTTTGCCAGTCGCTATTCAACGTTGGGTGGGGCAAGGAGACCCGGGTAACCTGGACCAGGTGGTGAGTTTAGTTGAGCGATATACCGCCACACAGGACTTTATACGAGACTCTGCCACAGTGCGTCAAGCCCGGCGGCCACAGGACCCTGGCCGAGAGACACGTACGGCACTGGTGAACAACAAAAACAAAGCCCATATTGAGGGGGCAACCCACACTGAGAGCGGCAAAAGACTAGTTCCCCCAGGAATAGTAATAAAAACTGGTGGGGCCACCGCTATGAAGTGCTGGAGATGTCAAGGGCCCGGCCATATCGCCGCTTATTGCCCGTTGATTACGGAGTCCATGGATTGTGGGTACACCCGCCGAATGTCTATGTATGCTAATACGGTGTATGCTGCACGCCCTATTCTTGAACCTCCTCTATGTCATGTGTATGTAAATGGACATCGGGCAGAGGCCCTTTTGGACTCAGGCAGTATAGTGACCCTCGTTCATGGGTCGCTGATCTCGGGGTCGGAGTCCACGGAGAGGGAGGTTGGGATTGTGTGTATACATGGTGAACTCCGCAAATATCCAACAGCAGAGGTATGCCTCTCCACTTCGTGCGGGGACGTGACGCATGTGGTAGGAGTGGTGAAAACCCTACCATATGGGGTAGTAATGGGAAGGGATTTTCCGTTGTTTTGGTACCTGGGGGATAGAAATAATACCTTTTCCAAAGCAAAAATAAATCTGGGTGCGGAGCCCGATGATCCCGAGTCGGTGATACCTGCTGTAGGGATCGCCGACCTTGGGACAGGGGGAGACCCTGACAGGGGTCCACTAGAGGTGTTGGCAGGGGAAAGTGAAGAGACTGTAGCGATCCCGGAGCTGGAAACATCCCGGGAGGACTTCAGGATGGCCCTGCTAAGGGATCCTACTCTCTCCCAGGCGTGGGAGAATGTAAAAGAGGTGAATGGGGTGGCCCAACAACCAGGGGCAGAAGTTGTCTTTCCCCGCATGGCGGTTTATAATGATTTACTCTACTGAATAGACAAAAGCAGGGAAGAGATAGTAGAACAACTGGTCGTGCCACAAACCCATCGTCAGGCAGTGCTTAACATGGCTCACACACACCCCCTGGGGGGACACTTAGGGGCTACCAAGACACAAGAGCGTATTTTACGGAGGTTCTTTTGGCCAGGAGTGTACGCAGATGTACGGAAATTCTGTGAATCCTGCCCGGACTGCCAACTGACCTCGCCCATTGCGAGTTTCCGGAGTCCATTGGTGCCTCTTCCAATTATAGAGGAACCTTTTGAACGGATCGCAATGGATCTGGTAGGGCCCCTGGTAAAATCCGCACGCGGTCACCAACACATATTGGTGGTTGTGGATTACGCCACACGCTATCCAGAGGCCATTCCGCTGCGCCATACCTCCGCGAAGCTTATTGCTCGGGAGTTATTTGCCATATTTTGTCGTCTTGGGTTACCAAAGGAGATCCTTACTGACCAGGGGACCCTGTTTATGTCCAAGGTGACAAAAGAATTATGTAAACTGTTGAAAATAAAGCACCTGCGCACATCGGTGTACCATCCGCAAACCGATGGGCTGGTCGAGCGGTGCAACAAAACCCTTAAGTCCATGCTTAAAAAAGTGGTTGCCAAGGACTGGGACATGCTGTTGCCCTATCTTATGTTTGCGCTCCGAGAGGTGCCGCAGGCATCCACGGGTTTTTCGCCATTCGAGTTGCTTTATGGCAGACACCCTAGGGGCTTGCTGGACGTAGCCAAGGAAACATGGGAACAGGAGCCCACCCCATATAAAAGTGTGATTGAACATGTGGCTCTAATGCAAGACCGCATCGCAGCGGTTTTGCCTATTGTAAAAGAACATCTAACGAGGGCACAAGGGGCGCAAAGGCGCACTTATAACACACGAGCCACCATCAGATCTTTTGATGTAGGGGATCGGGTCTTGGTTTTGGTGCCCACGGCCGAGAGTAAACTGTTGGCCAAATGGCAGGGGCCGTGTGAGGTTCGGGAAAAGGTGGGGGAGGTGAACTACCGAATATACCAGCCGGGGAGGAGGAAGCCGGAACAACTGTATCATATTAACTTGCTTAAAGCCTGGAAAGACCGTGACTGTATGGTGACGGGAGTAACACCGGTGGGTCCTGGAGGGAACCTGTAGTGCCACCCATCCTGGGAACAGAAGGGAGTGTACACTTAGGCGACACCCTCACTAAACTGCAGCGTCGGGAGGTTCGGAAGTTGGTACAGCAGAACTCGGATGTGTTTTCCGAGATACCCGGCCGTACTTCGGTTATCCAACATGACATTGTCACCGAGCCTCGAGTAAAGGTGCGTATTAAACCGTACCGAGTGCCTGAGGCCCGGAGACAAGCCATTGCAGCAGAGGTGAAACAGATGGTTACCCTAGGGGTGATCGAGGAATCAAAGAGTGACTGGGCTAGTCCCATTGTGCTGATTCCAAAACCCGACGGATCGCTACGTTTCTGCAATGACTTCCGGAGATTGAATGAGGTTTCCAAGTTTGACCTTTACCCTATGCCCCGGGTGGACGAACTTATTGAACGGTTGGGAAAGGCTCAATATTTCACGACGCTTGACCTTACCAAAGGCTATTGGCAGGTGCCGCTGACAGAGTCAGCCAAGGAAAAAACGGCCTTTATTACACCAGAGGGGCTCTATCACTATGTTGTCTTGCCTTTTGGTTTACATGGAGCCCCGGCTACTTTCCAAAGACTGATGGACATAGTGTTGGAACCCCATCAGAAGTACGCATCCGCCTATCTAGACGACATAATTACACACAACCATGGATGTCAATGGACACCCACATATACGAGTGACACGAAAGACAGTAAAAAAGACACCTTTATTAATATTGATTAAAAAAGTTTAAAACAGACAAAAGGTACCGTAAACAGAGAGGGACACAGTCAGGAAAAGTTACCAAAGATTAATGGTTTTTCAGGTGACCAAAATTATACACCTGCACCGGCATACCTGTTAGACTAATTGCAATATCCTGCGCTGCTCATTGGTTATAATGAATCACTACTGAATTGCTGTGCAGATGGAATTCCACCAACCTGCAGAGCATATGTGTGAATATTGATCAACAACCATGTGCAGAACACAGAGTGCAGCAATAAAGTATTCCACCTGCAGTGAAGATCCACTTACTGCCCCTCACCCATCCAGATCCACACATTGTCCGTGCATGGCATATATATGAATCATGCCAATATCAGTCACACCCCTAAGTGGGGCAACCTTCCAAGTTGGAACTGTCTATGCGATATAACGTTCACCAAAACAAGTAAGGTGAACAAAAATACAGCTTAATAAAGCATAATACATGCCAGGCACAAGCAACTGAGTAGATACCAAGGGGGGAAGGGGGAGTGGTAATGCAGGCAGACTTAAACAGGCAAGACGGTAAATAACAGGTACATTGAAAATGGAAATAACAAATTACATCACCTGAAAATATCCTGCCGCGGCCCTCACACTCCGACACGTGTTTCGCAGTTGCTTTAGGACATGAGGTTGGTAACTATCTAGACGACATCATCATCTTCAGTTCCGATTGGCAGACCCACTTGTCCCAGGTCCAGGCCGTCGTTAACTCCCTGCGGGCGGCAGGGTTGACTGCAAACCCAAAGAAATGTGCAATCGGTCAGGAGGAAGCCCGCTATTTGGGGTACGTGATTGGCCGCGGGGTGATCAAACCTCAAGTAAATAAAATAGAGGCCATCCAAAAGTGGCCCAGACCAGTGTCCACTAAACAGGTGAGAGCGTTCCTCGGCATTGTCGGGTATTACCGGCGGTTTATACCGGACTTTGCTGGGAGAACAGCAGCTTTGACCGATCTGCTGAAGGGGAAAAAGGCGGCTATGGTACGCTGGACCCCTCAGGCTGAGGAAGCGTTTCAGTCCATGAAGACTGCCTTGTGTGGTCAACCTGTCCTCATTAGCCCCGATTTCGGTAACACCTTCCTGGTACAAACAGATGCCTCCGAGGTGGGTCTGGGTGCCGTACTCTCGCAAGAGGTGAACGGAACTGAGAATCTGGTTACCTATTTGAGCCGGAAACTGCCCCGGCAGAAAAGAATTATAGCGTAGTGGAGAAGGAGTGCTTGGCTATTAAATGGGCCTTGGAGTCCCTGCGCTATTATTTGCTCGGGCGACAGTTTCGGTTGGTAACGGACCACGCGCCCCTCGTCTGGATGAGAAATGCAAAGGAACGGAATGCCCAGGTCACCCGCTGGTTCCTGTCCCTTCAGAATTTCAGTTTTACGGTAGAACATCGGGCCGGTTCGTCCCAGGGCAATGCCGATGCCGTGTCTCGGGCGGCCTGTTTGGGTGCGTCCGTTCATCCCCTCGGGTTTGAACGGAGGGGGGGGGTATGTGAGATAGCGGGGCCATTGATATGTGACGGACGGTACGTATCTCCCAGAATGCGCACAGAAACATATTAGAGCCCTACATAGTGGTCAGTCCGGAAACCTCCAGGCCGGGTTATGCAGGTGGCTCATGTCCACAGTTCTCATTTAAAAGCTCTTTGTAAAGGCCTGGGTGGGGCAGAGCGTGTTGTGTAAGCTGCAGAGCAGGAAACTGAAGAGAGTTCAGGCCTGTGTGGAACTATAACACAGGTCTGTGGACCCCCGGGAATAGCAAAACGGAATATAGTAAGACCGTCTCCTACGGCAAGCCGTGCCTGTGTGACGGGGAACCATATGGACTGTGAGTACCCGGCTGTGTTCCGGATGACTTTTCCTGTACAGCAAGGACAATAAAACTGTTTGGATCAGACTGTTTTGGGTCACTGCCTCATTGTCGTCCTGGGGGACCCCCACCCCGCTACAATGGAAAAAATGGATTCTTGCTATGGTATCCCTTGGAGTTTCCTCGGAAATATGTCTGGGTCTCGGGAGTCTGTGTATTCTGTCGATAATAAGTTCTAATTCTTTAACAGAAGGTAATACAGCACATATGATGCTTTTCAAGAATTCGGAAAGTCCTTTCGGGGGTACGGATTCTGGGATGCCTCTTATCTTGACATTGTTTCTACGATTTCGATCTTCCATATCCGCAATCTTGGCTCTTAATTGGCGGATTTCGTTCTTCATTGTTGCTTGCTCCAAGTCTACTGATTGGCTGTTATCCTCAATTTTTTTTATTCTATCTTCATGCTCTGAGAACCTGTTGTTGTTAGAGTCAATGCTGGCTTGCAAAAGCTTGTTTTGATTCTGAAACAGAATATTACATTTTTCGAACATTGTTGCCATTGCGCTTTTCACAAAATTTTCATAGGCGTTTTTATCAGACGAAGCGATATCCTCAAAGTTGATGACATGATTTATTGTATTGCCATTATTATCGTCTGAATGTTCCATTCTAATCTTGTTTTTTGCTGGACTCTGTGTTGGGGATGACTCCGAATCTGATTTATATTCGCCATCCGAATGGGGGTTAGCTATCCTTGATCTGTCCGAATCGGGTTCCTTTCTTTTTTGAGTTTGGTATGTGATGTCCATTGTGCTATCTTCTAAATCTCTTTAGAGCAGGAAAATCACTGTCTGTATAGGGAGAAACTGAGACGGCCTTGATATGTTGAGACACATTGGGAGAGCTAATGCTTCTTGCAGTGTCATGGAGTTGAGTGACTAGTGATACCAGTTTTATCTCCTTTTGTGGTGCAGATTTGCTGCTTGATTGTGCAGATGGTTTCAGTGGGGATTTAGTAGTGTTCTATTTGGTTTGTTGTGTACTTCTTTCCATTTTGCTATTTGTAGTTGGAGTTGGTTTTGACATTTTGTGCTGGTGTAATTACAGTTATAGTATTTGACTACTGTTAGCAATGTTTATTTTAGTCTTGACGGTTCAGTAGCTGAGACCTCTGATTAACTTCAACCTTATGGGAATATGCAGAAATGTCTGTTATTTGTTAATCTTACAAGGAATATGCACTTGTCAGGGCTTTGTTGTTGAATAGGCTATAGACAAGCTGTTTAGGGATCCTGCAGCTCTCCTTGGGTAGTTGTTTTTAACTGAAGTCTGTTATTGATCTTTGTTTATGCTGGTTTGCTGATGCTCACAAATAGTTGGCAGCAAGACCTTTGTCACAGTAGGGTATTATACAGTGAGTTGCAGGCTGAATGCTGCACAGGGTTGCTTTGCAGTACAATAAGTTTTAAAAGCAGTTGTATAGTTTATTATATAGGAGAATCTCCTATTTACAGGGTGATATAAAGTCAGGGCCGCCCTACCTTCACCACTTAAGCTGGTGTCACACACAGCGACAACGACAACGACGTCGCTGCTACGTCACCATTTTCTGTGACGTTGCAGCGACATCCCGTCGCTGTCGCTGTGTGTGACATCCAGCAACGACCTGGCCCCTGCTGTGAGGTCGCCGGTCGTTGCTGAATGTCCAGCTTCATTTTTTGGTCGTCACTCTCCCGCTGTGACACACACATCGCTGTGTGTGACAGCGAGAGAGCGACGAAATGAAGCGAGCAGGAGCCGGCGTCTGGCAGCTGCGGTAAGCTGTAACCAGCGTAAACATCGGGTAACCAAGGGAAGACCTTTCCCTGGTTACCCGATATTTACCTTCGTTACCAGCCTCCGCTCTTGCTGCCAGTGCCGGCTCCTGCTCTGTGCACATGTGGCTGCAGTACACATCAGGTAATTAACCCGATGTATACTGTAGCAAGGAGAGCAAGGAGCCAGCGCTAAGCAGTGCGCGCGGCTCCCTGCTCTCTGCACTGTGACATGTAGCTGCAGCACACATCGGGTTAATTAACCCGATGTGTACTGTACCTAGGAGAGCAAGGAGCCAGCGCTAAGCGCGACTCCCTGCTCTCTGCACATGTAGCACAGCGACGTTATGATCGCTGCTGCTTCTGCTGTGTTTGGCAGCTAAGCAGCGATCATAACAGCGACTTACAAGGTCGCTGTTACGTCACCGAAAATGGTGATGTAACAGCGACGTCGTTGTCGCTGTCGCTTAGTGTGAACCCAGCTTTAGTGGCTTGTTGATTTATTTGTTAATCCCTTTCAAAGATAAAGTTCAGCTCCAGCAAGAATAAAGCTGGGTTTACACACTGCAACATCGCAAAGGACATCGCTGTAACGTCACCAGTTTTGTGACGTAACAGCGACCTCCCTAAGTCTCTGTTGAGTCGCTGGTGAGCTGTCAAACAGGCAAACCTGGCCAACAAGGCAACAGCGATCCGGACCTGCAGAGCGACCTAGCTGGTTGTTGGGGACGTTGATAAGCAGCTTTTTGAAAGGGAAGTTGCTAACAAAGTCGCTGCAAAGTCTTTCACACACTGAAACTTTCTAGCGATGCATGCTGCACAGCGGGAAACAAAGGACCTAGGAATGGTCCTGAATGATTTGTAGCGATCAGCAACTTCACAGCAGGGGCCAGGTCGCTGATGTGTTTCACACACTGCAACATCGCAAACGACATCGCTATTGCGTCACAAAACCGGTGACGTTACAGCGATGTCGTTTGAGATGTTGCAGTGTGTAAACCCAGCTTAAGCAACTTCACCACAGGGGTTAATTAGCATATGCAATGCTGCAGAGATTCTGGCCCTTGCAGTTTGAGAGAAGTGGTGGAGGGGGAGAAATGGAGCTGCGGGGAAAAGGCTCCTGCTCAGCCCAGTTATGTCTCCCACTGTGTTAACAGTTATATCCCCTGAATCAGGCCTAGTGTGATAAATTGTGCCCCCCTGGCCCAGGTTTATATGCACTCACCAGTGCTTGTTCTGTGTCCACTGTTCCTCGGGCCTTCTGTGCTGTGATAGTGCCTGCTATATTCTGTGATATCTCAGGCTAGGAGAGCCCGATTTAGATAATTTTGGTACCGAAATGATCCAGAGAAAGTCCTCTTGTGCACTGTGTTGTTCAATAAATGCTAAGGTCCATCCAAGTTGCTGTATTTTGTAGCTTTGTTGAGTGAAACACAGAGCAGAGTATTTTCACTTCCTCATCACTCTGCAGCCGGCCACGCCCATTAATCAATATGGCGTTCTTTTATCATCTGCCAAAGTTACACAAAAATCCAGTTAACCCCCCCAGGGCGCCCTATTATTTCGGGCATTAACTCACTCACAGCCAATTTGGCCGCATATGTTGACCAAATAATGCAACCGCATGTATTAAGTCTCAAAAGCCACCTCAGAGACTCCTCTCACCTGATAGATATTATCAATGACATTCCATGGAAACATCCTTACCTTTTTGTAAGTATTGATGTATCTGCATTGTACTCTAATATTGCACATGATTTGGGTCTATTTAGTCTTTGGTATTTCCTCAAAAGAGACCTCAGAATCCCTGCCTTACAAAAAGAATTTCTCGTTGAAGCAATGAGTTTCATTCTACATAATAATTTTTTTTTACCTTCTCAGATAAGCTGTACCATCAACGCCTCGGTACAGCAATGGGATCTAAAGCAGCATGTTCTTATGCTAATTTATTTATGGGTCTCTTTGAAACTCTCCATATATTAGATGGCCATTATGTTAACATTATAATCGTTTATAGAAGATTTATAGACGATTTGTTTTTAATTTGGGATAATGAACATGGCAATATAGAATCCTTCCTTGGTTCACTCAAAAATAACACTTGGGGTCTTGAATTCACACCCAACCATTGACAATAAGACCATTCACTTTCTTGATTTAACTATCTATCATAAGGATAATAGAATTTTTACCAAAACGTATTTTAAACAAGAAGATGCCAACAGCTACATTAATTATAAGAGTGAACATTATAGGATATGGCTGCAGAACATTCCTATCAATCAATATAAAAGAATAAGGAGAAACTGTACGACAAAGGAAGATTTTAAAACACAGGTAGACATCCTAAGAGACCGTTTCCAAGAAAAAGAATACCCTAAAGCCTTGGTTAAAAAAGCTTACAACGCAACTAGGATTTTTGAACAAAAAGAGCTATTAATCTCCAAAAAATCCCTGCAGTCAGAGAGCAAGATGGATGATTTTAACCACTTGGAAAACATCTTTTCCCTCAATTTTTTTAACCACTTTTAGTAGTGATAATTTCAGGATTAGAAATATATTCGATAAACATTGTGATGTACTTTTAAACTACCCTATTTTGAAGTACATTTTGCCCACTCATCCTGGCATTACTTTTAGGAGAGCCCCTACTATTAAAAATATATTAGCTCCCAGCAGATTAAGAGAGCTTCAGGTAACTAAAACCCTGACCTCTTTGATTGGATCTTTTAGATGTAACACTAAAAACGGTTTATGCTATAAGAGCATATGCCACAAAAGGACATGTTTTTGTTCCCATAAAAAGTCTGAAAATTTCCCTATAAGAGACCACCTAACATGCCTTTCAGAGCATGTTATTTACTTAGTTGACTGTATTTGTGCCAAACAATATGTAGGAAAGACCTGCTTTGCACAACAGACTAAATTTGCATAGGCATAATGTAAAAATTCTGTATATGTTACATGGCCTTTCCAAGCACTGTGCCCTGTTTCACAACAAAACAATGTCTTTCAAAATTACTCCCATAGAGCATATTCCAAAAACCATAGAAAAGAGTCAATGACACTACCTTGATGCAAAAAACAGTATATAAATTTTATTAAACACTTATATAAACAAGCGCAATTAAAAGGTTCAAGACGTGCTGGTAAGGATACAAAAAATGGTGGAACATGTACCACACTGCTGGCTATATATATAGTAGGCAAATCAGCCTATGGCTGGGAAATCCGTATCATAAGTGGTAACATTAAAGGAGGCACTCAGTGGTTACCCTTTAGAGTACATAAAGTGCAGCATAATGCAGGGATGTAATTAATGCTAGGCAGAGGGCCAGTAAAAAGTGTCTATTATGCAGAGCCTATCGCTCCAGAATGAAAAAGGGGGGGAATTCCAATTCAATTCCACTGCTGCTCGTACCGGTAACCAACAGAGGCATAAGTTTATAAAGGGTTAAGAAGGACACATACCCATAATAGCCAAGTCAGCAAGATAGAGGTGCAGCTCCACAGACCCCAACGCGTTTCGCAAGGGCTTCTTCACAAGGGGGTCGCAAGACTTTGTGAAGAAGCCCTCGCGAAACGCGTGGAGCTGCACCTCACTTATGCCTCTGTTGGTTACCGGTACGGGCAGCAGTGGAATTGAGTTCCCCCCCCCTTTTTTCATTCTGGAGCGATATGCTCTGCATAATAGGCACTTTTTACTGGCCCTCTGCCTAGCATTAATTACATCCCTGCATTATGCTGCACTTTATGTACTCTATAGGGTAACCACTGAGTGCCTCCTTTAATGTTACCACTTATGACACGGATTTCCCAGCCATAGGCTGATTTGCCTACTATATATATAGCCAGCAGTGTGGTACATGTTCCACCATTTTTTGTATCCTTACCAGCACGTCTTGAACTTTTTAATTGCACTTGTTTATATAAGTGTTTAATAAAATTTATATACTGTTTTTTGCATCAAGGTAGTGTCATTGACTCTTTTCTATGGTTTTTTGAACATGTTTATGGAGTCTCTACCAGGGATTACGTATCCTTTTTGTCCTGTATTGGGGTTATGGTGATCAGTTGTGACCACCAAAAATTTCCCCCACATGGTCTTGTTCAGATGTTGCTTATATTCATAGAGCATATTCCGCCTAATATACCAAATAGGTTGGAAATGCTAAGTAAAAAAGAGACTTTTTGGATTCATAAACTTGACACCTTAAAACCTGCGGGTTTGAATGAAATAACTGATCTCTTCTAGTAACTTGTGGTGTTTTTTTTAAAGGATTGTTCTTTTAATCATTATCCCATACATTTGTACTTTTATATTAACTGAAGAGTTTTTTATTTCCCCTTTTTACCCTTTCAGATATATATATATATATATATATATATATATATATATATATATATATATATATATATAGTCATATGAAAACATTTGGGCACCCCTATTAATGTTAACCTTTTTTCTTTATAACAATTTGGGTTTTTGCAACAGCTATTTCAGTTTCATATATCTAATAACTGATGGACTGAGTAATATTTCTGGATTTAAATGAGGTTTATCGTACTAACAGAAAATGTGCAATCCGCATTTAAACAAAATTTGATCGGTGCAAAAGTATGGGCACCTCAACATAAAAGTAACATTAATATTTTGTAGATCCTCCATTTGCAAAAATAACAGCCTCTAGTCGCTTCCTGTAGCTTTTAATGAGTTCCTGGATACTGGATGAAGGTATATTTGACCATTCCTGTTTACAAAACAATTCCAGTTCAGTTAAGTTTGATGGTCGCCGAGCATGGACAGCACGCTTCAAATCATCCCACAGATTTTCAATGATATTCAGGTCTGGGGACTGGGATGGTCATTCCAGAACATTGTAATTGTTCCTCTGCATGAATGCCTGAGTAGATTTGGAGCGGTGTTTTGGATCATTGTCTTGCTGAAATATCCATCCCCTGCGTAACTTCAACTTCGTCACTGATTCTTGCACATTATTGTCAAGAATCTGCTGATACTGAGTTGAATCCATGCGACCCTCAACTTTAACAAGATTCCCGGTGCCGGCATTTGCCACACAGCCCCAAAGCATGATGGAACCTCCACCAAATTTTACTGTGGGTAGCAAGTGCTTTTCTTGGAATGTCGTGTTTTTTTGCCTCCATGCATAACGCCTTTTTGTATGACCAAACAACTCAATCTTTGTTTCATCAGTCCACAGGAGCTTCTTCCAAATGTAACTGGCTTGTCCAAATGTGCTTTTGCATACCTCAGGTGACTCTGTTTGTGGCGTGCTTGCAGAAACGGCTTCTTTCGCATCACTCTCCAATACAGCTTCTCCTTGTGCAACGTGCGCTGTATTGTTGACTGATGCACATTGACACCATCTGCAGCAAGATGATGCTGCAGGTCTTTGGAGGTGGTCTGTGGATTGTCCTTGACTGTTGTCACCATTCTTCTTTGCCTTTCTGATATTTTTCTTGGCCTGCTACTTCTGGGCTTAACAAGAACTGTACCTGTGTTCTTCCATTTCCTTACTATGTTCCTCACAGTGGAAACTGACAGTTTAAATCTCTGAGACAACTTTTTGTATCCTTCCCCTGAACAACTATGTTGAATAATCTTTGTTTTCAGATCATTTGAGAGTTGTTTTGAGGAGCCCATGATGCCACTCTTCATAGGAGATTCAAATAGGAGAACTACTTGCAAGTGGCCACCTTAAATACTTTTTCTCATGATTGGATACACGTGCCTATGACGTTCAAAGCTCAATGAGGTTACAAAACCAATTTAGTGCTTTAGTAAGTCAGTAAAAAGTAGTTAGGAGTGTTCAAATCAAGAAATTGATAAGGGTGCCCATATTTTTGCACCGGTCAAATTTTGTTTAAATGCAGATTGGACATTTTCTGTTAGTATAATAAACCTCATTTCAATCCAGAAATATTACTCAGCCCATCATTTATTAGATATATTAAACTGAAAAAGCTGTTGCAAAAATTTAGCAGGTTTGATAAGATGCAAATAAGTTAGAGCCTGCAAACTTCAAACAAGAGCAGGATTTATTAACAGATGCATAAATCTTGCAAACCAACAAGTTATGTTGCTCAGTTAAATTTTAATAAATTTTCAACATAAAAGTGTGGGTCAATTATTATTCAACCCCTAGGTTTAATATTTTGTGGAATAACCCTTGTTTGCAATTACAGCTAATAATCGTCTTTTATAAGACCTGATCAGGCCGGCACAGGTCTCTGGAGTTATCTTGGCTCACTCCTCCATGCAGATCTTCTCCAAGTTATCTAGGTTCTTTGGGTGTCTCATGTGGACTTTAATCTTGAGCTCCTTCCACAAGTTTTCAATTGGGTTAAGTCAGGAGACTGACTAAGCCACTACAACACCTTGATTTTTTCCCTCTTGAACCAGGCCTTGGTTTTCTTGGCTGTGTGCTTTGGGTCGTTGTCTTGTTGGAAGATGAAATGACGACCCATCTTAAGATCCTTGATGGAGGAGCGGAGGTTCTTGGCCAAATTCTCCAGGTAGGCAGTGCTATCCATCTTCCCATGGATGCGGACCAGATGGCCAGGCCCCTTGGCTGAGAAACAGCCCCACAGCATGATGCTGCCACCACCATGCTTGACTGTAGGGTTGGTATTCTTGGGGTCGTATGCAGTGCCATCCAGTCTCCAAACGTCACGTGTGTGGTTGGCACCAAAGATCTCGATCTTGGTCTCATCAGACCAGAGAACCTTGAACCAGTCTGTCTCAGAGTCCTCCAAGTGATCATGAGCAAACTGTAGACGAGCCTTGACATGACGCTTTGAAATTAAAGGTTCCTTTTTTTCACGTCTGGAACGGAGACCACTGCGGTGGAGTACGTTACTTATGGTATTGACTGAAACCAATGTCCCCACTGCCATGAGATCTTCCCGGAGCTCCTTCCTTGTTGTCCTTAGGTTAGCCTTGACTCTTCGGACAAGCCTGGCCTCGGCACGGGTGGAAACTTTCAAAGGCTGTCCAGGCCGTGGAAGGCTAACAGTAGTTCCATAAGCCTTCCACTTCCGGATGACGCTCCCAACAGTGGAGACAGGTAGGCCCAACTCCTTGGAAAGGGTTTTGTACCCCTTGCCAGCCTTGTGACCCTCCACGATGATGGCCTTGGAATGCTCCTTTGTCTTTCCCATGTTGACCAAGTATGAGTGCTGTTCACAAGTTTGGGGAGGGTCTTAATTAGTCAGAAAAGGCTGGAAAAAGAGATAATTAATCCAAACATGTGAAGCTCATTGTTCTTTGTGCCTGAAATACTTCTTAATACTTTAGGGGAACCAAACAGAATTCTTGTGGTTTGAGGGGTTGAATAATAAATGACCCTCTGAATAAACTTTTCACAATTTAAAAAAAAAAATAAAAAAAGAAATAACATTCTTTTTTGCTGAAGTGCATTTCACACTTCCAGGCTGATCTACAGTCCAAATGTCACAATGCCAAGTTAACTCCGAATGTGTAAACCTGCTAAATCTGCAGGGGGTTGAATACTACTTGTAGGCACTGTATATATATATATATATATATATATATATATATATATGCATACATACATAGAATGTTTTTTTTAACATAGGATATGCATATTTATATTCATTTTCATATTTATCTTTTTATCCATATGTGCAGTTATACTTATCATTTTTCTATTTATTTATATACATATATATGTGTATATATACGTATTTTTCATTATAAATTAGTGTCATATTTTAAATATATTGGTATAATTTTTCTCTTTGATAGTAACAGTGTATTAGGTTTATCAATTGTCTCCATTCTTCAGCGCATTTCATTTTAAATGTCCTTTGTAATACCCTTTTAGATATCTATTTATGATTCTCTTCATATACTTTATTAATTTATAATTTCTTAAGTTGTAGTATTATATTATATATATTTTTATCATATATATTTTTTCTTTCTATTATATATTTTTTTTTTCGTTATAATTTCATTTGGGTCCCCTCTAGTCTCTGCTCTCTTTCTCCCAAGCTTTATACCCACACGGAATGTTTTTTTTTCCCCTCTATTCCAGCCAATGTATTTTTTCCCACATTTCTACAGGTCTTTTTTTTCCTCTCTTGCATCGTGAACTCATTTCACCCCGTCCTAGGATGTTTCCTTCTTACATTTTAGCCTCACGCGCAATTTGTTTTTTTCCCACGCTATGAACTCATCTCACCCCTTCCAGTAGGTTTCTTTTGCAGCGGAGTTTTTTCACGCATGCGTAGTGCTCACACTGATGAACTCTTTTCACCTCTATTACCACACAGGTTGATTTTCTCCTCATCTCTTTATCGCAGTACCTTCACTTTTATTTATCTCAGGACCCAGCAATTTTTGCGTGTTCCCTTCCTCCCAGGATTAGTATTCATTGTTACACTAACATTCAGCACAACAGTATAAGGATTTTTCATATATCACATTTATATTTTTTATGTAATATCACATGTTTCCTATGTAATATTCTCCTTTTTATTTTTCATTTTTATTTTTCATTTTTTAGTCTTCATTAAATAAATAATGAACACAAATAATCTTTTTATATATGAAAAATTCATTCTCACCCTATAAACCCCCTATCCCTTTTTTTTACTACCCATTTTCCTTATAACCAAATGTTTCTAGCACTAGTGATTTTAATACCCCTTAGAATATATCTTATCCTTGATTTCGAATAATATAATAATTTTTTTTTTGCAAATAATACATTTGTTGTTCTGCCACTATAAATAAAGATACAGTTAGGTCCAGAAATATTTGGACAGTGACACAATTTTCGCGAGTTGGGCTCTGCATGCCACCACATTGGATTTGAAATGAAACCTCTACAACAGAATTCAAGTGCAGATTGTAACGTTTAATTTGAAGGTTTGAACAAAAATATCTGATAGAAATTGTAGGAATTGTACACATTTCTTTACAAACACTCCACATTTTAGGAGGTCAAAAGTAATTGGACAAATAAACCAAACCCAAACAAAATATTTTTATTTTCAATATTTTGTTGCGAATCCTTTGGAGGCAATCACTGCCTTAAGTCTGGAACCCATGGACATCACCAAACGCTGGGTTTCCTCCTTCTTAATGCTTTGCCAGGCCTTTACAGCTGCAGCCTTCAGGTCTTGCTTGTTTGTGGGTCTTTCCGTCTTAAGTCTGGATTTGAGCAAGTGAAATGCATGCTCAATTGGGTTAAGATCTGGTGATTGACTTGGTCATTGCAGAATGTTCCACTTTTTAGCACTCATGAACTCCTGGGTAGCTTTGGCTGTATGCTTGGGGTCATTGTCCATCTGTACTATGAAGCGCCGTCCGATCAACTTTGCAGCATTTGGCTGAATCTGGGCTGAAAGTATATCCCGGTACACTTCAGAATTCATCCGGCTACTCTTGTCTGCTGTTATGTCATCAATAAACACAAGTGACCCAGTGCCATTGAAAGCCATGCATGCCCATGCCATCACGTTGCCTCCACCATGTTTTACAGAGGATGTGGTGTGCCTTGGATCATGTGCCATTCCCTTTCTTCTCCAAACTTTTTTCTTCCCATCATTCTGGTACAGGTTGATCTTGGTCTCATCTGTCCATAGAATACTTTTCCAGAACTGAGCTGGCTTCATGAGGTGTTTTTCAGCAAATTTAACTCTGGCCTGTCTATTTTTGGAATTGATGAATGGTTTGCATCTAGATGTGAACCCTTTGTATTTACTTTCATGGAGTCTTCTCTTTACTGTTGACTTAGAGACAGATACACCTACTTCACTGAGAGTGTTCTGCACTTCAGTTGATGTTGTGAATGGGTTCTTCTTCACCAAAGAAAGTATGCGGCGATCATCCACCACTGTTGTCATCCGTGGACGCCCAGGCCTTTTTGAGTTCCCAAGCTCACCAGTCAATTCCTTTTTTCTCAGAATGTACCCGACTGTTGATTTTGCTACTCCAAGCATGTCTGCTATCTCTCTGATGGATTTTTTTCTTTTTTTTCAGCCTCAGGATGTTCTGCTTCACCTTAATTGAGAGTTCCTTAGACCGCATGTTGTCTGGTCACAGCAACAGCTTCCAAATGCAAAACCACACACCTGTAATCAACCCCAGACCTTTTAACTACTTCATTGATTACAGGTTAACGAGGGAGACGCCTTCAGAGTTAATTGCAGCCCTTAGAGTCCCTTGTCCAATTACTTTTGGTCCCTTTAAGAAGAGGAGGCTATGCATTACAGAGCTATGATTCCTAAACCCTTTCTCCGATTTGGATGTGAAAACTCTCATATTGCAGCTGGGAGTGTGCACTTTCAGCCCATATTATATATATAATTGTATTTCTGAACATGTTTTTGTAAACAGCTAAAATAACAAAACTTGTGTCACTGTCCAAATATTTCTGGCCCTGACTGTATATATCTATCCTAAATCCCATTACTTTTATTGATAGGTGAAAAAAGAATAACAATTCCATCACATTTTTATAATTTTCATTTTTTATTTTTTTATTATTCATTTCAGCAAGATTAACTCTCCACACCACAGCTTTTCACAAATTCACCCTTTTTTCTTTTTATTTTTCGTTTCTCCTCCTCCCTTTTTTTGTCTCCCTTTCTTGTTTATTCTTTTTTTCTGAATGTTTCTGCCCTCTCCACTTGTCTCTTAGTCATCGGAAAGCTGACGTGATCTTTGTAAATGTGGCTACTTCACTTGTATATATGTATCCCTTGCTTGCAGCATGTGTTATGCTGTTCCTTTTTGGCTTCTGTCCTGATGAAGAAGGCGGAGATGCCTTTGAAACGCCTTGACCTGTGAAAATAAAGAAAAGGAATTCATGATACACCTTGGATTTGTGGTTTTTAGTGCAGCATTTTAACCCGAATTCTTTAAACTATTTTTACCTACAGAGATAAGGGAGAAGAACTGAGCTTACTACAGAGATAAGGATGCAGAACCCAGCTTACTACAGAGATAAGGGTGCAGAACCAAGCTTACTACCGAGATAAGGGAGGAGACCCCAGCTTACTACAGAGATAAGGGAGCAGATCCAAGCTTACTACAGAGATAAGGGAGCAGAAGAGAGCTTACTACAGAAATAAGGGTGCAGAACCAAGCTTACTACAGAGATAAGGGAACAGGACGGAGCTTACTACATAGATAAGGGAGCAGAATCAAGCTTACTACAGACATATGGGTGCAGAACCGAGCCTACTACAGAGATAAGGGAGCAGAACCAAGCTTACTACAGAGTTAAGGGAGCAGAACTGAGCTTACTACAGAGATAAGCCAGCAGAACAGAGCTTACTACAGAGATAAGGGAGCAGAACAGAGCTTACTACAGAAATAAGGGTGCAGAACCAAGCTTACTACAGAGATAAGGGAGCAGAACCGAGCTTTCTACATAGATAAGGGAGCAGAACCGAGCTTACTGCAGACATATGGGTGCAGAACCGAGCCTACTACAGAGATAAGGGAGCAGAACCAAGCTTACTACACAGTTAAGGGAGCAGAACTGAGCTTACTACTGAGATAAGGGAGCAGAACAGAGCTTACTATAGAAATAAGGGTGCAGAACCGAGCGTACTACAGAGATAAGGGAGCAGAACCGAGCTTACTACATAGATAAGGGAGCAGAATTGAGCTTACTACAGAGATATGGAAGCAGAACCGAGCTTACTGCAGGAATATGGGTGCAGAACCAAGCTTACGACAGAGATAAGGGAGCAGAACCAAGCTTACTACAGAGATAAGGGAGCAGAACTGAGCTTACTACAGAGATAAGGGAGCAGAACCGAGATTACTACAGAGATACGAGATCAGAACTGAGCATACTACAGAAATAAGGGTGCAGAACTGAGCCTACTATAGAGATACGAGAGCAGAACCGAGCTTTCTACAGAGATACGAGAGCAGAACCAAGTTTACTACAGAGATACAGGAGCAGAACCGAGCTTACTGTACCCATACAGGAGCAAAATCGTACTTACTCAGTCTACTACATACAAACAGCAACAAGACCCCACGCGTCCTACATAGCTACAGGAACAGAACAAGCCTACTTCATAGACATAGTACCAGAACTAAGCTTACTGCTTAAATATGGTACCATAACAAAAGACGTCTCAGAGGAGATCTCATTTATATGTATAAATACATGTGTGATCACTATAAAGGACTGGTACATGACTTATTTATTCCAAAGACAATACTAAGGACCAGGGGGCATACACTGCGAGTGGAAGAAAAGCGATTCCGGCAGCGAAATAGGAAAGGGTTCTTTACGGTTAGAGCAGGCAGACTGCGGAATGCCCTACCACAAGAGGTAGCAATGGCAGATACTATAACAGCTTTTAAAAACAGCTGGATGATTTCCTTAGTACACACAACATTGTTGGTTAAAAGTGACTTAGGGACAAAATGTAGAATTGGTGGAGGAAGGTTGAACTAGATGGACCTAGGTCTTTTTTCAACCTAAATAACTATGTAACTGAGCTTACTGTATTGATATAGAAGCAAAACCACACTTGCTACATAGATACAGTACCATAACTCAGCTAACTACATGTACAACAATTACAAAACGTATCCTATATTTTCAATGTTAAACTCGAACAGAACACAGCTAGCACATAGACTATACACTGATGCCATCTGTGTGCTGTACGTGTTTTTCACGGCCCCATAGACGTCTATTGGCCCTTGTCATCTGCGCTGCTGGGAAAAAAACCAAATGTCTCCGTAGGGATCACACACGGTCTGTGTAAACACACGGACATGCGAGCAGTGTCGCGGGCGGGGAGGAGGGTGTCAGCACACCGCGCTCACCCCTTCTGCTCAGGTCCGGCAGTTGCTCCTGGTGGCTCGAGCCGCGGGCCGGATCCCGGGGTGTCTCGAGCGGCACTCCTCGCCCGTGAGTGAAAGGGGGTGGTTTGTTGGGGTTATAGTTCGTGACGCCACCCACGGTTGTGGTGATTGCACCACCGCTGCTCGGTGTGGGGGTCCCGGGGATGGTGATGGGAGCAGCCAGGTGTTGTGTTGCCCCTCCGTGGGTAGGGGTTGGTGATCCCGGGGCCCGGTGGAGAGATGTAAAGTGTAGGGCCTGGAGGGCGCAGGGACGCGGGGGCAGCGCTGTGCCTTGCGGCACTATGGTACTCACTCAGCCTGACACGGACACAGTTTGTACGGTAAACCAACGGCTGGTAGGACGGTCCCACAGACGGCTGCACCTGCACTCCCGGTAGGTGACGGTGACTTCTCTCTTCCTTGCACCTGTGTGGTCTGGTGGTATCGGTGGATTCCCTCCGGTTACCCGCTCCCCGACTGCAATCTGGGCCGGAGGAGCTCTACACTTTGCCCGCAGGCGCTGGCCCTGGGGAAACTGGTGCCTTGGCGGTGGCGGTGTCTCCCCGTTAATGGTCGGGCTGTTGCCGTCAATCGGGACTTTGTTGTTGGGGGATCTGCGTCCCCGTCACTGACGGATTCGGCAAATTGGGCGACTCCTAGCCTTGCCGGGGTCCGAGAGGCCCCTGCCCTGGTGCTGACTGTCCTTCGGAACACTGCTCCAGACCACCGGGCACACAGCCAACGGGGTCCTTCCAGGAACTTCCGAACTGTCCCACTCCGGACAGTCACCGCCGTCGCTGACCTTGCTGTTCTAGCCCTACACACAGCTGGGCTCTCAGGCTCTGCGCACTCTCTGCGCTCTCTCCACTTCTTGCTTTCCTCCTTTTTCACTTTCCTTTCCTTCACTTTCACTTCTGGTTGTTTCCTCTAGCCCCTGCCTGGGCTACTCCTCACTCCTTCCACTTCCTCCTCCTCGACAGAACTCCTCTCTCCAGCTCTCCCCTGAGCTATCTGCCTGGCTTACTTCCTGCCTCCAGAGTCGTGAGCTCCTTGGTGGGCGGGGCCAACCGCCTTGCCCACCCCCTGGTGTGCATCACAGACTCCTGGAGGGAGGCAACAAGGATTTCTGGTTAGCAGGTGTGCCTACCTGGAGTGTGGGGTGTAATGGTGTTGTTATCTGTGTCCCCTGGCTTGCCCAGGGTGACACATTCCCCCTTAGCAAAATGCAGACCGTCCGCGGGCTGCCGTCCTACACCGGTTTTATTTTTCTGTAAAAGGGGATAACAAGGGTTAATCAAACATAAATAACATTTTTAATCATAAACTCTTCCCAAGACGGGAGGCACATTTTACTTTAAACGTTGCAACGGTGTACGGTCACGGTTTCCGCTCTCTCCCACCCAAGCAACCTGGCCCTGATGCTGCCCCTAAAACCCAGGCAGCACCCCTTGACCCACAGTCCAGCACAAGTCACCCGAGCGGGATCTGTCCTTGCCCTCCAGAGGGTAGCCACCGGTCCCTTTGGTGGCTGGGCCCTGGCCTGCTCTGCTCAGGGCCCTCCCTCCAACCTGCCTCTCCGGAGGCGGCATTGCAGAAACGGTAACAGTACCCAACATATTTACAAGCCACTAACGTTTGTGGTTGCCCTGCAGAGTTCACGGGCTTGTCCATGGATAGTTCCCATGCATTTTAAACGGTCCCCACGGGGACAACGGTGCCGGCTCCTGCCGGTTGCTAATCACTGCAGACAATCAGGTAAACTTCGGTAAATCATTTTTCATTTTCAAAACTTTCAACTTTTTCAAACACACACACAACAACCTTTTACATTTGCGGACCCCTTTCACTCATAGAACGGTCTCCCTGTACCTAAGTGGGGGTCTACCTAGGTTGGAACGGGTGGACCTTCGGGGCCCGGTGTCGGTGATGCTAGACAGTGGGGTAGAGGGAACAATCGGTTCCTCCTCCCTGCTACAGTGTGGGGCAGGCGGAGGTGCAGGGGGGCTGGGTACAGGTTCATCCCTGGGCACTGGCACTGGTTCTGGCTCACGGTTAACCGCTTCCACTACTTCTTCATCCACGGGTTGTGGGAACAGTATCACTGGAAGTATCACCGCGCCGTTCTGTGTAGGCCAGTTTGCTGGGAAGTCACCCATTACAGTGTGGATTACCTCTGCTGCCTTTTCCACTGGTGGAGAAACCGGTGCTTCAGCTTCTGCTTTCAATACCGGGGGGCATTTTTTCAAATGGTCCCGAGAAACTGTGGCCAGGGTGCCCCCTTGGTCACGACTGATCTGGTAGGTTTTCCCATTGTCCCACTCGGTGGGTTGTACGACGTAAGGGACTTGCTCCCACTGGTCATCCAGTTTGTGGGCTTTTCTCTTCCGTTTCAGCACCACATCTCCTGGCTGGAAAGGACCTGCAGGCGCCTTCTGGTTGAACCGGTGCTCTTGCTGTTCTCGACTTCGACTGAGGTTTTTCTCTACATACTCCTGGATTTGCCGGTACTGGGCCCTCCTCCGACTCTCCCACTCTGCCGTTGAAGGGAGTGCTTCCGGAGCTTCCAACCCCATCTCCAGATCCACCGGCAGGCGGCCAGGCCGAGCCCTCATCAGATACGCTGGGGTGCACTTCGTCGAGCTGGTTGGGATATTATTGTACATGTCGACCAAGTCGGGTAACTTTTCCGGCCACATGTTCCGTTCTTCCAGCGGTAGCGTCTTGAGGAGCCCCAGGACCAAATGATTCATTTTCTCGCACATGCCGTTGGTTTGGGCGTGGTACGGAGTGGTCCGGATCTTCTTGCAGCCGTACAACTGGCAGAATTCGTGAAACACCTCTGCTTCAAAAGCCGGGCCTTGGTCAGTCAGCACCTTCTCGGGGTACCCATGAGGTCGGCAGAAATAAGCCTGGAACGCACGAGCAGCAGTTCGACCAGTCAGGTCCTTGACGGGGACTACCACCATAAATCTGGAGTAGTGGTCTACCATGGTCAATGCGTAGGTGTACCCACTTCGGCTAGGGGTGAGCTTAACATGGTCTAGGGCGACCAGTTCCAGCGGCTGATGGGTGACGATGGGATGTAACGGTGCCCTCTGGCTAGTCTCGTCCTTTCTCCTCAGCGTACAAGGACCGCACTCTCGGCACCAGGCTTCCACCGATTCACGCATCCCACTCCAATAGAACCGCTCTCTCAACAGCATCTCCAGCTTCTTCCACCCGAAGTGGCCAGCACCATCATGGTATGCCCGCAGTACAGTAGCGACATCAGCCTGAGGAACGATTAACTGGCATATTTTCTCATGGGTCTTCGGGTTGATCAGCTCACGGTACAGCCTCCCTTGGTGTAGGTAAAGCCGTTTCCGTTCTTTCCACAAGCGTTGGGCTTCGGCTGGAGCGCTGGGGTCCATTCCCATGGCGCCTTGTTCCACCAGAGTCTTGACAAGGCGGACAGCCGGCGCTTGGTCCTGGGCGTCCTGCCACTCTTGACTGGGCCGCGGGTCCAGATCCACCCTTTGCTGACATACCTGTACCCTCTCAGTAGGCGGCTGGTGAAACGCAGGCAACTCAATCTCCTCGAGGTCGTCGTCCTCACACCCCTCTTCTGACAAATGGGGCATCCGGGAGAGTGCATCTGCATTGATGTTGACACGACCAGCTCGGTACTTTATGGTGAAATCATAGTTGGCTAACCGGGCTACCCACCGCTGCTCCAGCGCGCCCAACTTGGCCGTGTTCAGGTGAGTTAACGGATTGTTGTCCGTAAACGCGGTGAATTTTGCTGCCGCCAGGTAGTGGCGGAACCGCTCTGTGATAGCCCACACCAACGCCAATAGCTCGAGCTTGAAGGAGCTATAGTTCTCAGGGTTCCTTTCGGTCGGCCGGAGTTTTCGGCTGGCGTAGGCAATCACCTTCTCCTTTCCATCCTGGACCTGGGACAAGACCGCTCCTAGCCCCACGTTACTGGCGTCCGTGTGGAGAATGAACGGGCGCCCATAGTCAGGGTACGCCAAGACCTCTTCTCCGGTCAAGGCCGCCTTCAACTGGCCAAAGGACTCCTCATGCTGGTCCTCCCACAACAGTGGGGCTCCAATGGGTCTACCACCTTTGGTCTGTCCCACGAGGAGATCTTGCATGGGGGCAGCCATCTTCGTGTACCCCTTTATAAAACGCCGATAGTACCCTACCAGCCCCAGGAACTGCCGTACTTCCCTCACTGTGGTTGGTCTCGGCCAGCTCTGGATGGCAGTGATCTTCTCAGGGTCGGGGGCAACACCATCCGCACTCACCACATGTCCTAGATACTGCACCCTGGGTTTCAGCAGATGGCACTTCGAGGGCTTCAACTTCATCCCGAACTTGGCAAGGGACGCGAACACCTCGGCCAGGTGCTCCAGATGGGCTTCATACGTCTGGGAATAAACAATCACATCATCCAAATACAGCAGGACGGTCTCGAAGTTTAAATGTCCCAAACAGCACTCCATCAACCGTTGGAAGGTCCCGGGGGCATTGCACAGCCCAAACGGCATGCTATTGAATTCGCAGAGCCCCATCGGGGTGGTGAAGGCGGTCTTTTCCCGGTCCTCGGGGGCCACGGCCACTTGCCAGTATCCGCTGGTGAGGTCAAGGGTCGAGAAGTAGTTTGCAGTTCTCAGTGCAGCCAAAGATTCTTCAATACGAGGCAATGGATAGGCATCTTTATGGGTTATCTGGTTGATCTTCCGGTAGTCCACACACATCCGCATGGTACCATCCTTCTTCTTGACCAGTACCAACGGAGCGGCCCAGGGACTACAACTGTCCCGAATAACCCCTGCCTCCTTCATATTCTTCAACATATCTTTGGCACACTGGTAATGTGCAGGGGGAATAGGTCTATACCTCTCTTTGATAGGGGGATGTTCACCCGTGGGAATGTGGTGTTGGACCCCCTTGATCTGCCCAAAGTCTAGGGGGTGCTTACTGAAAACCTGTTCGTACTCCTGCACTACCCTGTGTACCCCTGCCCTGTGATGTGTAGGGGTATCATCAGTGCCCACATGTAGCTGTTGGTGCCACTCCTTGGTGTCCCCCTGGGGTGGGGAAGTGCTGGTGGTAGGTGGGAGTGTGGATGGACGGGCTTCCTGGATAGTGTGAGGGTCCAGGGTGAGTAGTTTGGCAATGGTGGCATACCGGGGGAGCCTGACTTCCTCCTCCCCACAGTTCAACATTCTCACAGGCACTCTCCCTTTCTTCACATCTACCACCCCTCGGGCGGCCACTACAGTGGGCCAGTGCTCGGAAGGCATGGGCTCCATCATCGCAGGGTAGTCACGCCCCTGAGGCCCTACTGCTGCCCTACACCAGATCATCATCTCACTCCTAGGGGGCACAGTCAATGGAGCAACATCCATCACTCGCACTCCACCAATCTCCCCTCCGGTTGAGCTTACATGCTGGCGGTACATCAGGGCGCGGATCTCACGCTGCACAGCCCTCTGCCGGCTCCCCGCCGCCGTGGCGGCTAGCCGTTGCAAAAGGTTCAACACATCAGCCATGCAGTGTTCCATCACATTGGTTCCCAGCACTATTTTCGGGTTATGATCACTAGGTTCATTCATGATCACAATCATGCCCTGATGTTGCAGTTCAGCTTGCCCCACTGTCATAGCCACTTCTTTATACCCCACCTGGGTCAATGGAAGTCCATTAGCAGCAATCAAATTTATACTAGGGTCTGGAGGCGCCAGCTCGTCTGTGGCCCAATACTGCTGGTACAAGGTATACGGTATGGTAGTTACCTGTGATCCAGTGTCCAGGAGAGCCATCACGGGTATGCCGTCCACAGCCACAGGGATGATAGGGCGGGCCCCGACATATCGGTCTCGCCAGTCCGGGGGGCCACGGTGTTCTACTCCTGAGGATTGGCCCGGGGCCCCAGGGGTTGCTCGTTTAACGGGCACTGTCGGTAAACATGGCCCGGCTTACGGCACTTGTAGCAGATTGGAGGTCTGCTCCGCGGGTTGTTAGCGCTTCTCCGCTGCATCCAGGGAACATCTTCGGGACTGTCAGCAAGCTGTATCTGCGCTTGGGGCTGAGATCTGGTCAGGGGTTGTAGTGCAGCAAGGATTTTGGCAAGGTCTCCGTCCAGGCGACGGACCTGGGCTGCCAGTTCTTCCACTGTGCTGCTTGAGGCTGCAGGTAGTAAGGAGGTTGGTTTGGCTGGAGCCGCCACAACGGGAGCTGTCTCGACGGGCCACGGGACGGGTTCCAGAATTTCAGCAGCTGGGGGCTGTAGTGCTTTGATAGCCCGCTCCTTTAACACAGCAAAGTCCACATCAGGGTGTTCCAGGGCCCACAGCCGGAGCTGTTTACGATCCTCAGGGGACCTCATCCCCTGCGCAAATTGCTCCACCAACATCTTGTTGCTATCCGCCTCATTAATTGAGTTCACCCGCTTCAGCGTGCGGAGGGCGGTCTGCAGACGTAGAGCATAGTCCCGAATGCTATCCCCAGCTCGTTGCCGGCACTGGTAAAACTGCATCCTCAGCTCAGCTTCTGTCCGGGTCTCGAAGGCAGTCTGTAGCTTCTCGAAGATGGTGGCTACAGAGAGCCGGTCCCCCTCGGCCCAGGTCTCCGCTTCCTGCTCCGCCGCACCGGTTAACTGGCCTAGCACTATCGCTGCACGTTGCTTATCAGTCAGGGGGTACAGCTCTAGCAGCGGGTTAAGCTTTTTCCGGAAGGCCTGTAGGGCATCCGGTTTCCCGTCATACTGCGGTAGCCAGGCAGCTCCGTGCGCATAGGGCAAGGAAAACGGCATGACCTGAGCAAGCGCGGGGGCCGCGGCACCTCCCGCCAGTACGGCCGGGACCTGGGCAGGCCCATTCCCATCCGCGGGTGCCGCTGCGGCTGCGACCACCGCTCCTCCAGCGGCTCCGTCGGGCGCAGACATCTTGTTTCCGTCCCCCTTAGCTCTTTCCGGCCCCTCCTCTCTCGGGGCGGGGTTTTGGCCTTCGCGCTTCTACTGCTCGAGAAGACGCTCGAGCGGGAACTTTTCGCGCCAAAGATGGCGGCTTCTGAAATTTTTCTGCCGGATACCTCCGGCGGTAACAAGGCGCACCTCTACCTGACGGCAGAGCGGTAAGATCCTGTTCGTGACGCCAAGTTGTCGCGGGCGGGGAGGAGGGTGTCAGCACACCGCGCTCACCCCTTCTGCTCGGGTCCGGCAGTTGCTCCTGGTGGCTCGAGCCGCGGGCCGGATCCCGGGGTGTCTCGAGCGGCACTCCTCGCCCGTGAGTGAAAGGGGGTGGTTTGTTGGGGTTATAGTTCGTGACGCCACCCACGGTTGTGGTGATTGCACCACCGCTGCTCGGTGTGGGGGTCCCGGGGATGGTGATGGGAGCAGCCAGGTGTTGTGTTGCCCCTCCGTGGGTAGGGGTTGGTGATCCCGGGGCCCGGTGGAGAGATGTAAAGTGTAGGGCCTGGAGGGCGCAGGGACGCGGGGGCAGCGCTGTGCCTTGCGGCACTATGGTACTCACTCAGCCTGACACGGACACAGTTTGTACGGTAAACCAACGGCTGGTAGGACGGTCCCACAGACGGCTGCACCTGCACTCCCGGTAGGTGACGGTGACTTCTCTCTTCCTTGCACCTGTGTGGTCTGGTGGTATCGGTGGATTCCCTCCGGTTACCCGCTCCCCGACTGCAATCTGGGCCGGAGGAGCTCTACACTTTGCCCGCAGGCGCTGGCCCTGGGGAAACTGGTGCCTTGGCGGTGGCGGTGTCTCCCCGTTAATGGTCGGGCTGTTGCCGTCAATCGGGACTTTGTTGTTGGGGGATCTGCGTCCCCGTCACTGACGGATTCGGCAAATTGGGCGACTCCTAGCCTTGCCGGGGTCCGAGAGGCCCCTGCCCTGGTGCTGACTGTCCTTCGGAACACTGCTCCAGACCACCGGGCACACAGCCAACGGGGTCCTTCCAGGAACTTCCGAACTGTCCCACTCCGGACAGTCACCGCCGTCGCTGACCTTGCTGTTCTAGCCCTACACACAGCTGGGCTCTCAGGCTCTGCGCACTCTCTGCGCTCTCTCCACTTCTTGCTTTCCTCCTTTTTCACTTTCCTTTCCTTCACTTTCACTTCTGGTTGTTTCCTCTAGCCCCTGCCTGGGCTACTCCTCACTCCTTCCACTTCCTCCTCCTCGACAGAACTCCTCTCTCCAGCTCTCCCCTGAGCTATCTGCCTGGTTTACTTCCTGCCTCCAGAGTCGTGAGCTCCTTGGTGGGCGGAGCCAACCGCCTGGCCCACCCCCTGGTGTGCATCACAGACTCCTGGAGGGAGGCAACAAGGATTTCTGGTTAGCAGGTGTGCCTACCTGGAGTGTGGGGTGTAATGGTGTTGTTATCTGTGTCCCCTGGCTTGCCCAGGGCGACACAGCAGCACCATAGATTATAATGGATACATGTGGTAACCGTGAAAAAAACGGATACAACACATACCACATACACAGACATGTGAAGGAGGTCATAAGGTGGTCACATAGCTACGTCACAGTGCACGGGTTAATTTCACTTTTCTTTTCATAAACATGGAAAGACAAATGAAATTCCCTAACACATATGTGAATGAGCCCTTAGGGCCTGTGCCCACAATCAGTATCAGCAGCGTCTTGGACGCAAAGTGTTTTCACGGAGTCCAAAATGCTGTGTTATACAGTACAAGCACAGTGGATGGATTTATAGGAATCTCCGGCCCCCTGGGCTTCTTTTAGATGCTCCATTAGCTGTCATGTTGCACTGCTTTCCTATCCTCAGCATGTGAAATTATTCCAACAGCGATGCTAGTGCTCTGAGCGGGAGAATACAGAGAACATCCGCTGACAGTCACTCTGTTGGTGCGCACCGACAGCATGATCTCCTGCCCAGGAGACTAGCGTCTCCACCAGAGAAAGTACGCTGTGTCCAGACCATGAGGATACCTGATGGTGGGCACGGACAGCGCGATCTCCCGCCCAGGAGATTAGCGTCTCCACCAACGAAAGTACGCTGCAGCCACACAACCATATAGATTTAGTGTTGTGCCCTAAAGATATGTTTTACACATACACAATACACTATAAGGCTACGTGCCCACAGTCTAGACATACTGTGTCCTGGACACAGCATTTCCTCACCTGCAGGGCCACAAGTGCTCTCCGCAGGGACCACAGCTGCCTGTGCCCACAGTCAGGGTTCGGGCTGCTGTGTCTCTTTCTTCGGTTCTCTCTGTGGAGACACTTGTGGCTACGCAGCAATAAATTGACATGCCAGGGCTCAGGAAGCCGCACCACAGTTTAGTTTTCAAAGTGGGCTGTGCACGCACAGTGGGCATAGGATTTCTAAAAATCCCATCCACTGCGCCTTTACAATGCAGCGAAAACACTCTGAATCCAAAACGCTGTGAACACTGATGGTGGGCACGCAGCCTTACATACAGGCATCTTACAAACATACACAACCCCAGAAACACGGACTGTAAACATACAGTACAGAAATGTGAACACATATACAGACATGTACTCCCACATGGCATAGACGTGCACACACAGCATACAGCCATATACACGTACACACAGCGTACAGCCGTATCCACCTACACACAGTGTACAGCCATATAGACGTACACACAGGGTACAGCTGTCTATGCGTACACACAGCGAATGGCCGTATACACGTACACACAGGGTACAGCCGAATACACGTACACACAGGGTACAGCTGTATACGCGTACACACAGCGCATAGCTGTATACACGTACACACAACATACAGCCGTATACACATGCACACAGCGTACAGCCGTACACACAGCGTACAGTCGTATACACATACACACAGCGTACAGCCGTATGCACATACACACAGCGTACAGCTGTATACACGTACACACATACAAATACAGACACATACACAGCTATAGTCACATAGACGCGTATACATATTTTTAAACATTCACATACAAATAAACATACATATAGACAGACACAATCCTATACACACATACTAGGGGGCTTTTACTGTTGGTAATGGTGGACACTTCTTCTCTTGTCTCCCATGCGGCCCACAGACTTGTTTAATGGTAAATCCTTGTAGGTTAAAGGACCTGTGGTGACATCACGCCCATGTGATCAGAAGGGATGGGGCCTCAGGAATATATCTGATACTAGAAAGAAACTCCACGTGGTCCTGGAGTTGTTTATAATAGAAGCGGGCGTCTGAGGTAAGACCTCCAGATGGAGGGTGCAGTGGGCACAGGGGGAGAGGGGTGCGAAGCCTGCATGATTCTAGTGGACGGGAGGAAACATGGCCACGCCCACCAACCAAGGCGGTCACGCCCACTACACAGGCAGGTCCTTCTAGCCACTGGGATGTAGTCACAACCCTTGTCTGATGCTTTTCTTCTGCGGCGGGACGAAGGCAGCGCGCGTTGCATGACGCGGCCGTGTTTCCTGTAATATGCGGGTAGTCTGCACCTGTAATGTGTCAGTGCCCGCCGGTCCGGCCACATCACAGTACGGGAGACACGGCCGCACGCAATTCACTATGTGAGGCCATGTGAGTTATAATGACATCATCCAGCAGGCGGGCAGCCCTCTACAATAGCTGGGAGAGCAGCCTGGGGGGGCAATTGCCCCTCTGCCTCCCGGCCCAGCCCACCCCTGTTCTGCCTCATGTTCAGAATATTCTATTTTGGGGAATTAATCACCAATGTCCAATATTATTTATATACACTTCGATCAAACTTAACAAACACCACTTGGCATCGGAGATAACCAACCAAGAAGAAGTGAATCAACACCAAATTACTAGCAAATCTTGAATATTTTATTTCTTATTTTTAGTAAATTCATTTAATAAATATACAAACAAGAGAGCCACCTGGGGGGCACATGATTCCAGATTAATCTAAATATAATATCCCGTCCACTGTTCAACATCATAGAGAGTGACTATGTATCATATCCATAGGACAAAATACTACATAACACATGTCAACAAATCTCCTACTGACATGACTTAAAGGGACTAAAAGATGGCGGAACGCGGCATGAATCACCACTGTCAATTATTGACCTATCATAACACGTAACACATATAGTATTCGTATTCTATTCAGAGATATAAATATATAACATGTATATATTCAATGGTATATCCCTGTCACCGCTCCAGCATCCAGTCCCTAAATCATGATGCCTGCTGGGATAAATTAATGACATATATATAATAATATCTTAAGGGATTGATTTACAAATGTTTCCCATTTTGTTTCCCAGCTCTATGGATAGACATAAATAAATGCATAGTAGTTGTCATTGTCCCAGACTATGTATATTAAGGCGTCCTTTATCTCCACCTGACAATCGAGTGAGTCATAGATTAACACAGGGCCCGCTGGACTATAGAGACACAGTCACTTAGAAGTACAACAATACAATGATTAACATATCTCACAAGGACAAGATTACTTACATTAATGAATGAGTTTCCTGGCCATGCGTCTCGCCACCCCTGACATACCTTACGCCACTCGCTTTATTGCTTTGATAAAGCGAGCGGCGAAACGTACATCAGGGGTGGCGGGACACATGGCCAGGAAACTCATTCATTAATGTAAGTAATCTTGTCCTTGTGAGATATGTTAATCATTGTATTGTTGTACTTCTAAGTGACTGTGTCTCTATAGTTGGGCGGGCCCTGTGTTAATCTATGACTCACTCGATTGTCAGGTGGAGATAAAGGACACCTTAATATACATAGTCTGGGACAATGACAACTACTATGCATTTATTTACGTCTATCTGTAGAGCTGGGAAACAAAATGGGAAACATTTGTAAATCAATCCCTTAAGATATTATTATATATATGTCATTAATTTATCCCAGCAGGCATCATGATTTAGGGACTGGATGCTGGAGTGGTCACAGGGATATACCATTGAATATATACATGTTAAACATTTATATCCCTGAATAGAATACAAATACTATATGTGTTACGTGCTATGATAGGTCAATAATTGACAGTAGTGATTCATGCCGCGTTCCGGCATCTTTTAGTCCCTTTAAGTCATGTCGGTAGGAGATTTGTTGACATGTGTTATGTAGTATTTTGTCCTATGGATATGATATATAGTCACTCTCTATGATGTTGAACAGTGGACGGGATATTATATTTAGATTAATCTGGAATCATGTGCCCCCCAGGTGGCTCTCTTGTTTGTATATTTATTAAATGAATTTACTAAAAATAAGAAATAAAATATTCAAGATTTGCTAGTAATTTGGTGTTGATTCACTTCTTCTTGGTTGGTTATCTCCGATGCCAAGTGGTGTTTGTTATATTCTATTTTGGGGGACTGAAGTTGGCCTACACAGCAGCACTGACTGGCAATGGGAATACGGTATTTATGTGTGTAATTACAAAATTATTTTTTTTTCCTTCACTATTGTCACCTTAGTATATAGATTTAAGTAGGAGTATAGATAAAACTTGGTATGCACATGTTTATGTATAGGTGTGCATTTGTATATGTTCCTATTTATGTGTATGCACTTATATGTATATATTTATATAATTTATTAATTCCAATATTTATAACTAATCGTTGAATATGAAGTACACTATATTTATGTTTATGATGTAATACATAGCAAGTTTATGTTTTATATTGATTGTATGGGATATATTTTGTATGTTTTTTATTTATATTATATAATATTTGTATAATTATTTATTAATATTTATTCACTTAATTTAATACACTTTATATAAATACATATTTTTATAACACATTGATATTTATTCAGCAATGAAGTAGCACTTTATATATTGATGCACTTATTATTATTATTACATTCAAGTATGCCCAATATGGATATATGTACCGCCCCGCTCTCGACAGCCGAGCTGCTCAGATCCGGCCCTACTGTGGGTGGCTCGAGGGTCTCCGGACCCGGGGGCCTCACGGTCACTTCAAATGAAAAGGGGTAGTGATGGGATGGTGGATTTAGGACGTATATGTACGGGCTGAGCCGTACGGAGTTCATGACACCACCCACGGTGTGTGGTGATATTGGACACCACCGCTGCAGTTACGGGGCACCCGGGGGAGATGTTGTGCAGCAAGTTGTTAACCCCTCCGTTGGCGGTGATGCTGGCCCTGGGACCCGTTGGGGAGGCTGGCGATGCAGGGAGATGGGCGACCGCAGGGTGCTGATGTACTCACTATTAGAAACACACACGAGTCTCTGGTTAACCAAGGTGATGGTGGTCGGTGCCCTCAGCTGGCTGTGTTCAGGTTCCCCCACCCGGCTGGTGGTCTCTGTCTTTCTCCTGCACCTGTGTAAGATGGTGGACTGCCTGTGCTTGCAACTTCAGGAGTCCGCTCCCGGCTTGTGGTTGCCTAAGGAGCCCTTTGCCCGCAGACGCTGGTCCGTGGAATCTCTGAGCCGTGGCGGTGGCCTTTTATCCCCCTCGGTGGGCTGTTACCTTCATTCGGGACTTTGGGTGGGACAGGACCTCTAGAACCGCTACCACTTAACACTCCGAATCTTCAGGACTGGATGGCGGGGAGTGGAATGGGTACACCTCTGGGCACTGTTGCTCACCCTCCTCTTGACATCGAGAGCGAACCATCCCCTCTCCCTGCAATGTCGGGTGTAGGTTACCAGTTCTCTGAGTTCCAGGTCCCGGTCGGGATGGCCAATAGGGAGATGCAGGTAGACGTCCCTCCGGGACACGAAGATCTCTGCGTCCAGGCCCGGCTCGAAGATGAATCCCCATCCTCTTTGGGGGTCGAAGTGCTGGACCTGGCCTTCGTGTGTCGGGCCCTTCACCTGAAAGGTGGTGTTGCGGAGGTTATCTTTCTCTGTGTAGCTCCGGGCCAGCACCTCCACTTACCTCTTTTCACGGGTGGTGATCTCCTGGCCAGATTGCGCTGCTGCTGCTCCCAGTATGGAGTGTCTGCCTGCTCCTGTTCTCTCTGTGCGGGGATCGGGCCCAGCCGGAGTTTCCCGTGCCGGCTACGACCGACACTCTCTGCACTGGGGAACCCCGCTGTGTCGTGGCCTGCTCGGCTGCCTTGCAGCTGCAGCCCCGCGGTGCCTAAGCCGAGGCCTGGGTTTTGGGAGCGGCCAGTGTGACACCCTGGACTAGCCAGGTAGTCACATACAATGTCAATGTAGAGTCCCTATGGGTGGAGATAAGGGGGGGGAGAATGAATAATAAAATACTGATAGGGGTGTGTTATAAGACGCCGAATATTATGGAAGAGGTAGAGAATCTCCTCATAAAGCAAATTGATAAAGCAGCGAGTCTTGGAGAGGTAATTATTATGGGGGACTTTAACTATCCTGATATAAATTGGGGAACAGAAACTTGCAGTTCCAGCAAAGGAAATAGATTTTTGATAACAATGAAAGATAATTACCTTTCACAAATGGTACAGGACCCCACAAGAGGGGGAGCACTACTAGACCTTGTACTAACCAATAGGCCAGACCGCATATCAAATATACAAGTTGGGGGTTACTTGGGGAATAGTGATCACAAAATAATAAGTTTTCATGTATTCTTTAGTAAGATGTATAGTAGAGGGGCTACAAGGACACTAAACTTCAGGAAAGCAAATTTTAAACGGTTGAGAGATGATCTTAGTGCAATAAACTGGGATGATGTACTAAGTAATAAAAGTACACAAAGCAAATGGGAGACTTTTATGAGCATCCTGAATAGGGCTTGTGCAGAAAATATACCCTATGGGAACAAACATGCTAGAAATAGGAGGAAACCCCTATGGCTAAATAGAGCTGTAAGGGAAGCAATAAAAGAAAAACAGAAAGCCTTAAAAGAATTAAAGAGGGTAGGTAGTGATGAGGCATTATATAATTATAGAAAATTAAATAAAATATGTAAAAAGCAAATTAAGTTAGCTAAGCTTGAGACAGAGAGACTCATTGCGAGAGAAAGTAAAAATAATCCTAAAATATTCTTTAACTACATAAACAGTAAAAAACTGAAAAGCGATAGTGTTGGCCCCCTTAAAAATAGTCTTGGTGAAATGGTGGAAGGGGATGAGGGTAAAGCCAACCTGCTGAATGACTTTTTTTCTACGGTTTTTATACAAGAAAATGCCATGGCAGATGACATGACCAGTGATGCCATAAATTCACCCTTGAATATTACCTGCTTAACCCAGCAGGAAGTACGCCGCCGCCTCGAAATCACTAAGGTTGACAAATCTCCGGGCCCGGATGGCATACACCCCAGAGTACTACAGGAATTGAGTTCTGTGATAGATAGACCATTATTTTTAATCTTCTCAGATTCCTTAATAACAGGGTCGGTACCGCAGGACTGGCGCATAGCAAATGTGGTGCCAATATTCAAAAAGGGGACAAAAACTGAGCCGGGAAATTATAGGCCGGTAAGTTTAACCTCTACGGTTGGTAAAATCCTTGAGGGTTTCTTGAGAGATGCTATACTGGAGTATCTCAAGAAAAATAACCTTATGACAGAGTATCAACATGGGTTTATGAGGGATCGATCCTGTCAAACTAATTTGATCAGCTTCTATGAAGAGGTAAGTTCAAGCCTGGACCAGGGAAATGCAGTGGATGTTGTGTATATGGACTTTTCAAAAGCTTTTGATACGGTGCCACACAAAAGGTTGGTACATAAAATGAGAATAATGGGGATAGGGGAAAATATGTGTAACTGGGTTAAAAACTGGCTCAGTGATAGGAAACAAAGGGTGGTTATTAATGGTACGTACTCGGACTGGGTCTCAGTTCATAGTGGGGTACCACAGGGGTCAGTATTGGGCCCGCTTCTTTTCAACATATTTATAAATGACCTTGTTGGGGGCATGCGGAGTAGAATTTCAATATTTGCAGATGATACTAAACTCTGCAGGGTAATCAATACAGAGGAGGATAATTTTATATTACAGGGAGATTTATGTAAATTGGAGGATTGGGCTGAGAAGTGGCAATTGAAGTTTAATGTAGATAAATGTAAGGTCATGCACTTGGGTAGAGGAAATAACATTTATGATTATGTACTTAATTGTAGAACACTGGGTAAAACAGACACAGAAAAAGACTTGGGTGTATGGGTGGATGGTAAACTTCACTTTAGTGGACAGTGTCAGGCAGCTGCTGCCAGGGCTAATAAAATAATGGGATGTATTAAAAGAGGTATAAGTGTTCATGAAAAAAATATAGTTCTACCTCTGTACAAGTCACTAGTGCGACCGCACGTAGAATACTGTGTACAATTCTGGTCACCGATATATAAGAAGGACATAGCTGAACTGGAGAGGGTGCAAAGAAGAGCGACCAAGATTATTAGAGGAATGGGGGGGCTGCAATACGAAGACAGGTTATTAAACTTGGGGTTATTTAGTCTGGAAAAACGAAGGCTTAGGGGAGATCTAATCACAATGTATAAATATATGAGGGGACAGTACAGAGACCTTTCCAAAGATCTATTTACACCTAGGCCTGCGACTGGAACACGGGGGCATCCGCTACGTCTTGAGGAAAGAAGGTTTAATCATAATCACAGACGAGGATTCTTTACTGTACGAGCAGTGAGACTATGGAATTCTCTGCCGCATGATGTTGTAATGAGTGATTCACTACTAACATTTAAGCAGAGCCTGGATGCCTTTCTTGAAAAATTTAATATAACCAGTTATGTATATTAGATTTTATGACAGGGTATTGATCCAGGGAACTAGTCTGATTGCCGGATGTGGAGTCAGGAATGAAATTTTTTCCCCATTGGAACTTGTTTGCCACATTGGGGTTTTTTGCCTTCCTCTGGATCAACATGTTAGGCTACGGGTTGAACTAGATGGACTTAGAGTCTCCCTTCAACCTTAAAACTATGATACTATGATACTATGATACCAACACACACACACCCCCACCCTAGACAGTTACAACAGTCAACCAAAAATCCTTGTTGCCTCCCTCCAGGGTCTGATGTCCACACCAGGTAGGGCGGAGCCAGGCGGTTGGCCCCACTGAGGAGTTCACAGGCCTGGAGGCGGGAAAAGTGTCAGTTCAGTCTTGGAGGTGAAAGTGAGAGGAGTAAACACTTGGGTGTCTGGGTTGGAGCCCAGGCACTGACAGCAAGGTTGGCAGACGGTGGTGGCCGTCTGCAGGAGTTAGTGGAACTCCGCAGAGCCGTAAGGACCGGGGTCGGGTGTCGGCCCACCGGTACCGGACCGGGAACGGAGTGAAGCTAAGCACACAGGCAGGGCCATCGGACCCCGACCAGGCTTGGAGCCGCCGTCAATAGTCAAAACCGAATGTGACAGGAACCCTAGGGGTTTCCCAACTACCAAGTCCCGATTGAAGGCATCTGTCCACCCAGAGAGGATATACAGCCACCGCCACAGGCTAGAGATCCAAGGGTCAGCGCCTGCGGGCAAAACGGGCTCCTACAGCACCTATACGCCGGGGAGCAGACTTTTATGATCCGGAACCATGGAAGACCACCACAAATCATTGGCAAAAGGTGACAAGAGCATTGGCAACTAATCTGGCCGCCATCCCCTTACTAACCATCACAACTAGAAGTAGCCGAGGGGTGAACTAACATCCTGTGCACCGCGAACCCAGCCGGAGAACTAACTATCCTAAAGGTAGGAAAGATGAATAACTCTCTACCTCAGAAAATAGACAAGAATAGCTAGCCCCCCACATTCAAAGACTGCGGTGATATAGGAAAAATACAATACACAGGTAGATGACAGGATTAGCAAAAGGTGAGGCCCCCGCTGACTAAAATAGGAAAGGACAGGAAAGGGACTGATGGTGGCCAGAGAAAAACCCTGCAAAATACCAACTTCCTGATAGTACAAAAAAGCCCTCAGATCGCACGATCTGAACTCCGTCCTATACTAGGTGCCCTTGTCATACCAATGAACAGAAAACAAGAATTATAACAAAGTCAACAAGCCACAAACACATGGACCCAAAGGAGCTATACTCCACACAGAACTGAGGGAGTTTCTCAACAATCCACTGAGGGGGAAAATCCCTGCAAGCAAATAAACTGAAACCAACCACAGCAAATGACAAACCCAGATAAACAAAAGAACCAGACAATAAATAAAGAGCGAGCACTTATCTGGGGAAGATGTGGTGTAGAGCAGGATTCAGCAGGCTGGAGATACGAAGAACAACTGACATCCGGCAACAGCCTGCAATCAGACCAGGATTTAAATAAGCAGAGAGTTAGCAAAGGAAACACCCACTGCACAACACACCTGGTCCAAGTCCAATCCATTCCTGGCCACCAGAGGGAGCCTCCCAGCAGCCAAAACATAACTAACATTCACAACAGCGGACTACCGGTGGGCAACCACAGGAGTCAAGAACTTTCTCAAAGGTGCAGGGAAAGACAGCCACCATCAGCCGTCCGGGGAGAGCACAACAACAACACTGCAGCCGGCTGCGGGACCCGTCCATCCAGCCGTTTTGGTTTACCAGAGACTTTGTCAGTGATTGTCTGAGTGAGTACACCAGTGCCATCCGGCACCGCGCCGCGCAGTCTCTGCACCCCAGCCATCCAGCCTCCTCATCACACCATCGGGCCCTGGGATCACCAACCCCTACCCACGGAGGGGACAACATCTCAGCTGCACCGTACCATCTCTCACGGGATCCCCGTTATCAGCAGCGGTGGTGCCATCATCACCACGACCCGTGGGTGGCGTCACGAACAATCTCCCTAACCAAACCACCCCCCTTTTCACTCACGGGTGAGGAGCGCTGCTCGAGTCCCCGGGTCCGGTCCGCCGCTTGAGCCACCGAGCAGCAGCAGCAGAAGCCCTGGACCCGAGCGTGGCGAGCGCGTCCCCTCTGCCCGCGACAACTTGGCGTCTGCGAACAGGATAGAACCGATCTACTTACCAGTAGAAGTGCGCCTTGTAGTCTCCGCTGGCGGTGTCCGGCTGAAAAATTGAAAGCGCCGCCATCTTTGGCGTGAAAATCTCCCGCTCAAGCGTCTTCCCCGAGCAGGGGAGGGCCGAAAGCAAAGCCCCGCCCCCAACAAGCGGAAGTGCTAGAAAGAACCAAGGGGGGGCGGGTGAAAGCCTGGCTAATGCAGCCGAGGGCATAAAAAGCGGGAACGCCAGGACTCTGCAACATATCTTGTTCCTGGAAGTCTGCCAGCAAGCATGTCCGTTCCGTCCGCTGATGCCGAGATTCCCGAGCCCACGCCAGGAACGGCAGCGTGGGTGGAAGCCCGGACCGCACAAATGTGCTGCCGCCTTCAAACCCAGGTCCGGTTCTTGATGGAGCGCTGGGTGGCCGAGATGGAGGAAGTGGCGGCGGCCGTGTGGAGACGCGAGGTGGAGGCAGTGTTGGAGGAGCGGGTAAGTGACCCACGCCCCTGTGTCCAAGAAAGACCGGCCGCTGCGGCTGAGGGGCCCGGCCTGCGTCCGCTCACCCTCCTGCCTCCCCCGCCATCCATACTGGTTGCTGTTGCCCCTCTGCTCGGTCAGCTACCCCCAACATTGGTAGCGGAATCTAGCCTGTCCACCCTAGAGGACCGGCCTGGGGGCGTTGTCCGGGAACGGCCAGTATCCCTCCCGCTGCAATGGAAGACCCCGCGGGAAGTGGCCGTCCGCGACGAGAAACCGTCGGCCCCGGAAGTGACCGCATCCGAGACCGTCCCGGCTCCGGCAGTCTGCCCGGCCGTGGAAGAACCGGCCGCTGCGGGCCCGAAGGCCCAACCGGTGAGGCCAGCTGTCCCTGAGTCCCACGCCTCGGCTGAGGCTGCGCCGGGCCGCCACTGCAAAGCAGCAGTTCAGGCCACGTCACCGCAGGACCCCCACAAGAGAGTACCGGTCGTGGTCGGTGTGGGTGCGGTCCAGCCGGGCCCGACCCGAGCGCCGGGGTCTGCCAATGCCCCTTATTGGGACAGGGAACCAAGCCAGTTGGGCCGAGAGATTGCCGCCAGGGAGCAGCAGAGGGCCGAAGTGATGGCACGAGTGATTAAGGAGAAGGATGCACTCCGCCATGCCACCTTTCGGGTGCGGGGCCTGGTGTACGAGGGCCAAGTCCGGCAGTTTGACACGCGAAGGGGGTTCGGTTTCATCTACGAGCCAGGCCTGGAGGCCAAAGTGTTTGTGGACCACCGCGATGTAAACTCACACCTCCCCACGGGCCACCCAGGTTGTGATCTGTTGCCGGGCGACCTGGTAACCTACACCCGACACTGCGGGGAGAGGGGCTGGTTCGCCCTAGACGTTAAGCAAAGAGAGAGCCGCAGTGTGCAGATGCGGCCCCAGCCCCCTCCTCCACCGAGCAGTCCGGATATCGAGCTGGAGGAGGTCCTGGATGAGTGCGACATCAAATAGTGGCTGCGGTCCTCCGTTGCAACCAAGTTGTCCCCGTTGGGACCCTCAGCAGTTTGAATGAATGAATCCGAATCAACCAAAGTTTTCACCTGATTGTGAACTGTGATTATCCCGGCCGTTGCCGGCAAGTTGTCCCCGGAGGGACCCTATGTGTTTTACCGTCCACATGAGGAACTGCTCATGGACATGGCCGAGAACTGGCAGGTCACCCACGAACTTGTGGGCCTGTAAATAATGTTGTGGGCTGGTTTCCGTCCGTTCCACCTCCGGAGAGGCAGATTGGAGAAAGGGCCCGCAGCAGAGCAGGCTGGGGCCTGGCCACCACCTGGACCGGTGGCCATCCTCCGGGGGTCAGGGGTCCACCTAGACGTGGGGTCCCCTGAAGTGACAGCCGAGTGCGAGACACCATACCCGTTCCTGCTCGGGTAACCTGGATCAGGACTGGGGTAAAGGGGTGCTGCCCATTTCTTAGGGGCAGCATCAAGGATCAGGTTATTTAAATGCTTGTTGCCTCCCTCCAGGGTCCACACCAGGTGGGGCAGAGCCAGGCGGTTGGCCCCACCCACCGAGGAGTTCACAGGCTTGGAGGCGGGAAAAGTGTCAGTTCAGTCTTGGAGGTGAAAGTGAGAGGACTAAACACTTAGGTATTTGGGTTGGAGCCCAGGCACTGACAGCAAGGTTGGCAGATGGTGGTGGCCGTCTGCAGGAGTTAGTGGAACTCCGCAGAGCCATAAGGACCGGGGTCTGGCGTCGGCCCGCCGGTACTGGACCGGGGAACGGAGTGAAGCTAAGCCCACAGGCAGGGCCATCGGATCCCGACCAGGCTTGGAGCCGCTGTCAATAGTCAAATCCGAATGTGACAGGAACCCTAGGGGTTTCCCAACTACCAAGTCCCGATTAAAGGGAACCGTCCACCCAGAGAGGATATACAGCCACCGCCACAGGCTAGAGATCCAAGGGCCAATCTCCCTAACCAAACCCCCCCTTTTTCACTCACGGGTGAGGAGCGCTGCTCGAGTCCCCGGGTCCGGTCCACCGCTCGAGCCACTGAGCAGCAGCAGCAGAAGCCCCGGACCTGAGCGTGGTGAGCGCGTCCCCTTTGCTCGCTGGGCCGCCTTCCAGTCAGCAGCCACTTTCATCTTGGCCAGGCAGATTGCCGGGGCCGTGGCCGACTGGGGCGCGGCCTTTTCCGGGACCGGCGGGTTCAAGGCGGAACAGGGTATCCTCCAGAGGTTGATCTTCCGTGGAGCCGGGGTTGGTGCCGGGGCGGTGACGGGCTGGCTGTTGGCGGCTTCCTCGAACTGGTCCTCACGGGCTGGTGGGATGGACTCCGCTGCCGGTGTTGATGGAAGCGGACCGAGCGGGGGGTCAGCAGCAACCGGTACAGACGTTGAGAGAGGCAATATAGAGGGCAGGGGCAGACCGGGTCCCTCAACCTGGTCGGCCGGTCTCTCGAGGATATAGGGGCGTGGGTCGCTCACCTGCTTCTCTAAAGTTGCCTCCACTTCGCGTGCCCGGACGGCCGCAGCTAGCTTCTCCATCTCGGCCATCCACCGCTCCATTATAAAGCGCGTCTGCGCCTGGATCCGGCGACACATCCGCACGGTCTGGGCTTCCACCCATGCCGCTGTTCCGGGCACGGTCTCCTATACTCCGGGCTTGTTGGACGGGTTAGCCATGTCGCTCTCAAGGGGTCCAGGAACCAGAAGGGTGGCAGAGTCCTGGAGTCCCTGCCCTTTATCTGCTCGGTCACATGTCACAGAATTTTCACCCGCCCCCCTTGGTCTTTTCTTGGCACTCTTCTCTCTGGCCGGTACGTTTCGTTTTGCGACTTCCGGCTTTCTTTTCGGCCGTGTTCCCAGGAGGCGAGGATTCAGCTTTGCGCCTTTTCTCGGGGAAGGAGACGCCGGGCGGGAATTTTCGTGCCAAAAGATGGCGGCAAGATGGCGTTTTCTGGGAATTTCGCAACGGATCACCACTGACTTCAATACAAGATGCACTTCCACAAGGTAAGTGGATGGGTAAGTATCCTATTCGTGATGCCAGAAATTTGAGGTGTACAGCCCCGCTCTTGGCAGCCGAACTGCTCGGATCCAGCCCTTCTGTGGGTGCCTCGAGGGTCTCTGGACCCGGGGGCCTCATGGTCACTTCAAATGAAAAGGGGCAGTGATGGGATGGTGGATTTAGGACGTATATGTACGGGCTGAGCCGTACGGAGTTCGTGATGCCACCCATGGTGTGTGGTGATATTGGACACCACCGCTGCAGTTACATCTACCCAGGGGAGATGTTGTGCAGCAAGTTGTTCACCCCTCCGTGGGCAGGGATGGTGGCCCCGTGACCTGTTGGGGAGGCTGGCAATGCAGGGAAATGGGCGACCGCAGGGTGCTGATGTACTCACTATTAGAAACACACACGAGTCTCTGGTAAACCAAAGGGATGATAGTTGGTGCCCGCAGCCGGCTGCGTTCGGGTTCCCCCACCCGGCTGGTGGTCTCTGTCTTTCTCCTGCACCTGTGTAAGATTATGGACTGCCTGTGATTGCAACTTCAGGAGTCCACTCTCGGCTTGTGGTTGCCTAAGGAGCCCTTTGCTCGTAGACACTGGCCTCTGGGATATCTGAGCTGTGGCGGTGGCCTTTTATCCCCCTCGGTGGGCTGTTGCCTTCAGTCTGGACTTTGGGTGGGACAGGACCTCTAGTCCTGGCCGCAATCAGTTAATTAGCTAGTCCCCAGTTGCTTCTAGACCTAGCTTCAGGGTCTGAGTACCCCCCTTTGTGCTCCAATTTCCGAGTCGGTTCCCCGGGTCGGTACCGGCGGGCCACTACCCTGTTCCGGTCCACCTCGGTTCCACTGAGCCGTCTTCCCGGCTCCTGCAGACAGAGACCACCGTCTGCCTCCTAGCCAAAGGCACCAGGGCTCCCACCCTGGTACCTGTCAGTTTTCCTTTAGGCCCAGACACAGGCCTGACCTCCACTCTCACTGAACTCTGAAACTGATCTGTTTGAAGTGCTCTGACTTTTCTCCGCCTCGAGCTGTCTAAAACTCCTAGGTGGGCGACTTCCAACCGCCTGGTTCCGCCCTCTAGTGTGTCTACCAAGCCCATTGGGGGTGACTAGGGTTTTGTGGTTTGCTGTGTGTTACCTGTGAGGGAAGGGTGTAATGCGGGGCCCTATATGTGACTACCTGGCCCAGCCAGGGCGTCACATATACATATATATTCTGGTTCCCCTTTCCAGCAGTATGATTCTAGCCTGTGCGCATGCGCCTCCAAGATGTGAGCCTGGACTTCTGAAAGAGCAATATATGGATCGACACGAGCGTGCCTCTGGCTTCCAGTTTGTGACACACAGCGTGCGGTCTATCGCTGATAGTGGAAGTCATTTTTATGTGGCAGCATCACATCAGGGCGCATGCATCGTATGAGGCTTTTTCCAGCACACGTCACCATTAGGATGCAGTCTTATTGGTTAAGGGGGGTTTTTACAGCGCACTTTCTTCTCACTCTGACACACACCCTGAAGGTTTAACAAAACAAACGTCACATCGGGATGAGGGACCGTTCAGCTTTTTTGTTATCACAGTGAGGTAGTTATTAGGCTTAGATTTATGCTGTCTTTATTTGTCCTTGGATGTATTTGGCCTTGGTGCCATACATGATAATAGAGATTAATTGCTTCTATAACTATAAGGAATCGTGATATTGACATTTGATGTGTTATACTTTGCTGCCATCTTGTGGACATAATATAGAATACAGGATGAAATAATTATTAATGCAGTCAGTATTGGTATTATTTATTACATTGGGTATTTTTTGCACAAGCACTAGTCACTTTGGTCTATATACATCTTATTTACATTTGTATTTACTTAGTAGAATATTATTTATTTTTTTGGATGGTATATAGTCTTTGGTGTCCTGGTATTATATTTTCTATATTTGGTATTTGCACTGATGATTTTACTATTTAAACATGGCATTTATATATTATTATACTGGTATATGCAATTATTTATACAATTTATTTTGCAAAGGTTATAATATTCTATTTATACTGTCTGATCTATGCTTTTCCCTATATGCTGCATGGTCCCCCATATGCGTTTTCTGTACATTCTCTCTTTTTTATGTTTTTAAAATTTTTCAACAAAAAAAATATTTTAATGTTACTTATTTTTGCTTCTATATATGTGGATCTACTTTAATCTGCCATTGGTGTTATTATTGTTGAGTTTGGAGAGCTCTGAGGCATAGGGAGGAATTTCTTTCCCCTATATTGATTACATGACCATTTCTTGTTTGTATTAAGTCACTTTCTGTGTCTGAATTGTCATATCACTGGCCCAAAGTCATGTAACCCTTTCAATACCGCCCTTTGGTGCCTAATTCGATGCCAATTTTTGTGCAGTGTTATCAATTTTGTTGCAGCTTTAAAGGGCATTCACATCAGAGACGCTCGCTGCATTGTATTTTATTATTGTGATTTTTATTTTTGCTGTTAAACCTGTAAAAAAAAAACAAAACTAAAAAATAATCTGTGGAATAAGAAATTAACTTCAGTCCTGAGTAAGAAACTGGTCAAATAAGAAAACACCTTCAGCATTGTCAGCTTCTTCACATTGTATTTAAAAGTGGTGCTGTTGCCCATAGCAACCAATCAAGTCATTTTCTACATGGCTTTGGAAAAATGACAGACGGCTCTGATTGGTTGCAATGGGAAATTTCTCCACTTGTACTTAATGAAGATAATCTGAGAATCCAGCTCAAAACATACAAGGTTTCATTATTTCTTGTTTATTTGAAGTGCATAATAACCGCTTTATATAAAAAAAGAAATAAAGCTTTTTTTTCTTGCACTTGTTATTAATACCATTATACAAAGGTGCATCTCAATAAATTAAAATATAATGAAAAAGTTATTTTATTTCAGTAATTCAATACAACAAAGGAAACGCATATATTATATAGAGTCATTACATACAGAGTGATCTATTTCAAGTGTTTATTTTTGTTAGTGTTGATGATTATGGCTTACAGCCAATGAAAGCCCAAAAGTCCTTATTTCAGAAATTAGAATATTATATAAGACCAACTAGTCATTGCTAAAGAAGCTGGCTGTTCACAGAGTGCTGTATCCAAGCATATTAATGGAATGTTGAGTGGAAGGAAAACGTGTGGTAAAAAAAGGTGCACAAGTAAATGAGATAACCGCAGCTTTGATAGGATTGTTAGGAAAAGGTTTTTCAAAATTTTGGGGTAGATTCACAAGGAGTACATGGAGTAAAGGGGGCTTTACACGCTACGATATCGATAATGTTTTATCGTCGGGGTCACGTCGTTAGTGACGCACATCCGGCGTCATTAACGATATTGCAGCGTGTGACACTTATGTGCTACCTAAAACGATCGCAAAAGCAGCCAAAATCCTTTGCCGCGGAGAGGTCATCCTAAAACAAAAAATCATTTACCTCTCATTAGGGATGTTGTTCTTCGTTCCTGCGGCAGCACACATCGCTGTGTGTGACACCGCAGGAGCGAGGAACATCTCCTTACCTGCCTCCATCAGCAATGCGGAAGGAGGAGGTGGGCGGGATGTTTACGTCCCACTCATCTCCGCCCCTCCGCTTCTATTGGCCGCCTGCCGTGTGACGTCGCTGTGACACCGCACGACCCACCCCCTTAGAAAGGTGGCTTGCCGGCCAAAGCGACGTCACAGGGCAGGTAAGCTGTGTGACGGGGAGCGCAATTTTGTGCGCGACGGGGAGCGATATGCTCGTGTCGCACAAACGATGGGGGCGGGTACGCACGCTAGTGATATCGGTACCGATGATGCTACCGTGTAAAGCTCCCTTTAGTGTTTCAAGAGCCATCACACACAGATGTATCAAGGACATGGTCTACAAGTGTCGCATTCCTTGTGTCAAGCCACTCATGACCAATAAACAACACCAAAAGTGTCTTACCTGGGCCAAGGAGAAAAAGAACTGGACTGTTCCTCATTGGTCCAAGGTGTTGTTTTCATGTGAAAGTAAATTTTGCATTTCATTTGGAAATCAAGGTCCCAGAGTCTGGAGGAAGAGTGGAGAGGTCACAATCCAAGCTGCTTGAGGTTTACTGTGAAGTTTCCACAATCAGTGATGGTTTGGGGAACCATGTCATCTGCTGGTGTAGGTCCACATGATTTATCAAGACCAAAGTCAGTGCAGCCATCTGTAGGGGGATCAGGGCTGCTGCAGAGGTAGCCGGCACACTGAGGGGTTATATTTAATGTATTCAAATGTATGGTATAATGTGTAATGTGTAAATAGCAACCAGGTGGCAATGTGTCTGAGAACAGAAGTCCTGGCACCTGGGTAGGCAGTTTAGGAATGAAGCAAGAAAAGGAGAATAAGGAATATATAAAGGACAATATAACGGAGGAGGTAGGGTAGGAGAGTCCTCAGGAGGAGATTCGGAGAAGAAGCCCAAATCGAAAAACTTTAATTATCTATCCTAAGGGTCACTTCTGTGATCGCAGACACGCAGGATCCTGCAAGTAGAGGATTGTGTAACTGCATCCCAAGAATCAGGGTATAGTCCAGTCGGTCGGGGAGGCATCAGTTTTTTTGGATACAAATACTCTAAGAAATCCCTTGCAACACCAAAAGTCAGTGGGCCCTTGTCTGAGAAGGGTAGGTCCTGGCCTAATAACGGATGGAGGAGTGCTGTCGTACATAGCCTGTCCAAAGCGCAAGTTAATACCTGTGGGTGGGACAGATAGACTTATGGACTATTTGAATCGGTTTGTGCAGCGTGACGTCAGACAGGGGAATGAGGAGCCTAGCGGTGTCTTATGGAGCCCAGGTGCGAGGAAAGCAGTAGACCATTAAATTGTATTGTAAGGTGGAGCCTGGAGGGAACCCCATCGGGACCAAGAACAGTGCCTGTGTAGTGCAGATGAAGATAAATGCTATAAATGCTGTGAAGACAAAGTAAAGTTAAGAAGATAGATGCTGTAAATACTGTGAAGAAAATAAGTAAAGTTCTGTTGTTTGAAAAGAATACTACGGTGTGCAGTTCAGTCCTGGTTACACCACATTACACATTCAAATACACATCAGGTTGCCCTATTCCCACTGGGAACTTGGCTAGGGTAGGGTAATAAAGGGGTCGCCAACAGAGAGGCATTTACAGGATGCCCTCAACAGGGGCCCCAGTCCCACTAGCTTAGGACCTGGGAGGGGGGAGGTGCAGCCAGCAGGGGGAGTCAGAAGCCAAGACAACAGTTAGAGAGTTCTCCAGCAGAGCAGTGGAGCAGACGTGCCTCACTGGTGCTCCGGTGGGAAGGAGGAGAAGATCACAACGGTTGCTGCGGGCAGAGGGATCTCTGCTCCCCATGAAACAGACGCTACACAGAGTGGCAGGAACCTAGGGAAGATCATACTTCATGTTGGTTTTCCAGAATCTGCCTGGACAGGGAAAGTTTCAGGCTTCCTGGTCCACACAGCAACCGACAGCACAGTGCCATATAAGATCCGGGGCCTCGCCTCAAGCCGGACCCTACATCGGAACTGCAGCACCGGCACATAGGGACAAGAGTATGTACCGCCCCCGTGCCAGCAGCCGGCGGTGCTCAGATCCGGGGCCTACGGTCCAGCTCGAGGGGTCGCCCAGACCCGGGAGTCGTGCGGACACTCCGAATGAAAGGGGGACGTATTTATACAGGATTGTTTGTAGAATGTTCGTGATGCCACCCACGGTGTGTGATGAAGTGGGACACCACCGCTGCGGTTGTGGGGAGCACCCGGGGTAGATGTAATGGCAGCTGGATGTTAATCCCTCCATTGGTAGGTATGGTTGCCTCAGGACCCAGTGTCTCAGTGCAGGGTATGGCGATGGCAGGGGCTTGCACGCCCAGATGGACCGGGGGATAGTTGGTTACTCACTCTTAAATGAATCACACCAAGGTGCTGGTGGCCGGCCGCCACGGCCAGTTGTACTCTGCTCCCCCACCCGGGCTGTTGGTCGCCGTTCTTTCCTCTGCACTAGTGTTGTTGTGTCCTGACTTCCCAGTGTGGAACACGGGAGTCCGCTCACGGCTTGTGTGTGTCTGAAGAGCCGTGCCCGTCTGACGCTGACCCGTGGGATCTACAGGCCCTGGCGGTGGCCCTATCCCTCTCTTTGGATGGTTGTCTACTTTTTGGGACTTAGGTTGGGACAGGACCTATAATCCTGCCCTCAATCGGTTAATTATCTAGGCCGCTGTCTTCTGTCGTGGCTTCAGAGTCCGAGTACGCGCTGTGTGCACGGTTTCCGGTCGGTTCTCCGGTGTCGGTACCTGTGGGCTCCAACCCTTCTCTGGTCTTTCTCGGATATGTCGAGCCGTCTTCCCGTCTCCTGCTGACGGAGACCACTGTCTGCCACCTAGCCGAGGTACCAGGGCTCCGACCCTGGCACCATTCCAACTTGAACTTCCTCTGCTGGAGTTACAACTAGCTCCAGTCCACACTCCTCTCAACTTGAACTCTACCACTGAACTGCTTGTTTTCCCGCCCCGAGCTGTCTAGACCCCTAGGTGGGCGTTTCCTAACCGCCTTGTCCAACCCACTGGTGTGTCCGTCTTGCCCTAAAGGGGGGTGACTAGGGTTTCAGGTCGGCTGTATGTTACCTGGGTGAGGGAAGGTGTTGTGCGGGGGCCTATTGTGTGACTACCTGGTTTTGCCAGGGCATCACAAGTACATCTCGTGAAACCCAGGGTCCCCTCGTAGCTTCAAGCCTGGGGATCTACAGACAGGCGTTACAAAGAGAAACCCACCGAACACCAAACTGGACTGATCTTTAAAGGGATTCGGGTTCGACGGAGCCCATCATAGCAAGTAACTGGTATTACCTGGGTGAGCAGCATCGTACAAAAGTGAGTAACACAACCTGGAACTGCAGCCATAGACTCTGACTCTTTATTACCAGTACTGCTGCGACTCGCTGCCATTACTACTCCCCTCTTCATCCTCCACGTGGCCCGCTCTTCCTGTGGAGAGCAATACCATCCCTGGCTGCTGCTACCATCTGCCCCAAAGGAAAGCAACAGCAGCGGTGGCCCATTCTCTGGCTGCATACCACAGGTGGCATCACGACAAACACCTTGCCACTACCAGCAACATCTCTCCTCTGCCGTCTTCTGTACCGCTCAGTGAAATGGAGCTGGGCTAGGCCAACCTTGACAATGACAGTCGATGGCCTGGCGACGAGTAGGTTGAATTCACCTGCCCTGTGGGGCGCTACACAGGTGTGCCGCCCCGGTGACAACCGGGGTGCTCGGACCCGGGGTTGGTCGTGGCTCGAGAGATCCGGTCTCATTTCAGCGGAGACTCTGATCCTTGAAAGGGGATTATTTACAGGGGAAGAGTTCGTGACACCACATGCGATAATGTGAGTACTATTTAGAGGAAGGGGGGAAGGGCACCACCTAAATGGGATCTCCGGGTATACGGATACATATGCCAAATGGAGAAGAAAAAGAGTATACCCACAGAGGGATCACCAAGAGATTATAAAAATAGAAAAATCTTTATTACAATTAGGAATACATATGGAACTCCACGCTGGGAGTAAACACACAAAGGACAATTAAAAGCATTTAAAACAAACACATATCCCCTATGCCAAAGCACATATGAAATTGGTACTGAATAGATCAATATTATACACCACCCCTTAAATAAGTACAACCAGCTGTAAACTGGACACAGTGATATTTATTACGGTGCTAGAAAATAATAATATACAATATATCCGCATCAAAAAGGCTGAAAATACCCTTAGAAACACATTGGTAAGGTCACAGATATATGAAGCACTCCCATAGCATCTATAGTACAGGCAAAAAAAAAAAAAAAAAAAAAGGGTGAGTCAGGCTCAGGTTTAGCGTGTAATAAAGCACACAGGGTGTAACCCTGAGCGACAGAGCCTAAACCACAAGATATTATTGATAGGACTTCTGAGAAAGGCTTGGCTATATTTTAGTGAAGTATATAAACAGGATTAGACATAAAATCCATTCAACAGTTAAGTAAGCCAGATGAAAAATATTAAACCAGTGCACACTGTCTGTATAGATCAATCCCTGTACAGATAATCAATTCTAGAAACTAGTGCATTCAGTTGGAGCACACAAACGGCAAATAGGGCATAAAGTAAGACTTAAACACAAAAACAGCAGCACATTGGATACGTGCTGCTGCTATGTCAGCTAGCCGAACATTGATACCAAAAACCTTTTCAGTGGCCCAGGTGTTACAGAAAAGCCCATACTCACTATCCTAATAACCAGGGAGCACAGACAAAAACCAGGATGTAGGAAGGGGGGGAAAGCTTTGGCAGAGTTACCCCACGCGTATCGCCTCCAAACAGGAGGCTTCCTCAGGGGAAGAAAAATAGACAGTGTGTAGTCCAAAGTGTGTCATATTTAAATCATGCAGCAAATTGGGTAATTACTCACCAGCTTGCAGCTTGAGAGAGTGCAACATTATAGTATAAGGTGTTTCTGCATGGCGGCCGCCATTTTGGCCGAATCACATGATTCGGCTGAAAACCCTCCCTAAGTCTCTACAGCTCATGCGTCCACAAGATGGCGCTGTTTAACATCAAAACTCATATTGCTCTGATGTGCAAGTCCTTATAGGTGGAACATAACGGTATATAGGTAAAGTAACACATTTTGATTAAGTAGAATAACTTTACAGGGATAGGTATATCACACTCGGCGGCGCATGCGCAGTAACCGTTTATGGGAACTTAGTGCATAACTTGAGGTGTCACAGCACACTCGTACAGGAAATATCGGTAGCCACCAATATAAAACCCTAATAGTATAGAGAGCTTATTTATGCTTATTTTCTTTTATTTTACCGTCCCACTTCGGATATATAAGGTATTGTAGATAACACCCAGCAATAAATACGTGTGGTTAGTACAGGAAAACACAGAAAAAAAAAAAAAAAAAAATTGGTATACCCAACTTGGCGGCGCATGCGTAGTAGCAGTTTATTGGGACTTAGTGCATAACTTAAGATATCCCAGCACACTTGCACAGGGAATACCGATGGCCACCACTCTAAACCCCTGATGGTACACAATACTTATTTATGCTTATTTATGCTTATTTATGCTTATTTTACAGCCCCACTTCAAATGTATAGGGTATTATGAATAACACCCAGCAATATATAGATAGAATACAATTCTGTTCAACAAAGGTACAGTCCGCCAGCTTATGTGGCATATGTGCAATAACAATTTTATTGGGACTAAATACATGGCTTGTCAAAGCTCCCCATACCATGTGCAGGGAACACCAGTGACAACCACTGGAATACCCCACCACATGTGAGGCTTGTCAAACAGCCTCATCAAGCCTATAAGACAGAGGATAGAGGAAGTTCTAGGGATCCATTACAGTCTGATATCACTCAAGGTGCATAGTCTAAGGGGATGGGCCCAGACATTCAAGGCAGTGATCATACTCACTGTTGCTCCTTTCCGTCGAACTTTTGGCTGTAGTAGGGTCTCCCGTGTTAGGGCTTTGCAGTCCTGCAGAGCACTTGAAACCACGTTCCTCGGATAGCCTCGTTTCCAGCAGTGCCTATTTTAATTGCCGTTCCAGAAATGCGATCTATGTACTCATCTGCAATTGCCCAAAGCTGTATGTAGGCCAGACAAGCCAAGAGGTAAGAAAGAGAATTCAACAACACTTCTCCAACATAAACACAGCTACTGCAGATTTGAAGAAAGGGAAGACACTCACCTCGGTGGCCTCACATTTTTTAACATACCATGGGGGTCGCTATACCAATGCGAGAGTTATGATTGTTGATTCAGTCAAAACAGGCATTAGGGGAGGGAACCCCGTAAAGGAGCTGTTGCAGAAGGAATCCAAATGGATTTACAACCTCAAGAGTCTGGCCCCCCATGGGTTAAATGAGGAATTGTTATATACTGGATTCTACAAAGACTTGTGATCTCTGACCATTTGTGAATTTCTGTTCCTTACCTTTTAGCGACTGAGGCTTCTCCAACAAAGTGAGGATCCTGGGAGCATTCTATCGCTCGTCTATATCTGCAGGACATTATTTCCGGTCATGGAGAGAGTGAAGATGAATCTTACAGTACTCTTGACTGAATGAAGTCAGCAGGACAAAAAGAACTTCACACGGGAATGTGGATCCTGGAATTCCGAATTGGGAGTACTGGATGATACGCCTTTTTTGGACAATGTTATTAAAACTTGTAGGCCATCGGAGCCCAAACCTCGAGCCTCAATAATAGGATACTGTCCTGGACGTTATAATTGATTCCTTGTTGGTTACATCTATACTGTGTTTGTGTGTAGGGCACTTGACAAATTTTTTTTTTTTTTTTCTTCTAGCCTTTGTATGGGGACCTTAACATCGTATGTATTTACACTATTTCAAGATGTACCCCTAAGGTTTCTAGAGTTCTACTGACGGAGCCGTACCAGAATGTTATCTTTCATGGGATTGGAGGATGACTTCTGTCTGGGCCCATCCCCTTAGACTATGCACCTTGAGTGATATCAGACTGTAATGGATCCCTAGAACTTCCTCTATCCTCTGTCTTATAGGCTTGATGAGGCTGTTTGACAAGCCTCACATGTGATGGGGTATTCCAGTGGTTGTCACTTGTGTTCCCTGCACATGGTATGGGGAGCTTTGACAAGCCATGTATTTAGTCCCAATAAAATTGTTATTGCATATATGCCACATAAGCTGGCGGACTGTACCTTTGTTGAACAGAATTGTATTCTATCTATATATTGCTGGGTGTTATTCATAATACCCTATACATTTGAAGTGGGGCTGTAAAAAAAGCATAAATAAGCATAAATAAGCATAAATAAGTATTGTGTACCATCAGGGGTTTAGAGTGGTGGCCATCGGTATTCCCTGTGCAAGTGTGCTGGGACATCTTAAGTTATGCACTAAGTCCCAATAAACTGCTACTACGCATGCGCCGCCAAGTTGGGTATACCAATTTTTTTTATCTTTATTTTTTTTTCTGTGTTTTCCTGTACTAACCACACGTATTTATTGCTGGGTGTTATCTATAATACCTTATATATCCGAAGTGGGACGGTAAAATAAAAGAAAATAAGCATAAATAAGCTCTCTATACTATTAGGGTTTTATATTAGTGACTACCGATATTTCCTGTACGAGTGTGCTGTGACACCTCAAGTTATGCACTAAGTTCCCATAAACGGTTACTGCGCATGCGCCGCCGAGTGTGATATACCTATCCCTGTAAAGTTATTCTACTTAATCAAAATGTGTTACTTTACCTATATACCGTTATGTTCCACCTATAAGGACTTGCACATCAGAGCAATATGAGTTTTGATGTTAAACAGCGCCATCTTGTGGACGCATGAGCTGTAGAGACTTAGGGAGGGTTTTCAGCCGAATCATGTGATTCGGCCAAAATGGCGGCCGCCATGCAGAAACACCTTATACTATAATGCTGCACTCTCTCAAGCTGCAAGCTGGTGAGTAATTACCCAATTTGCTGCATGATTTAAATATGACACACTTTGGACTACACACTGTCTATTTTTCTTCCCCTGAGGAAGCCTCCTGTTTGGAGGCGATACGCGTGGGGTAACTCTGCCAAAGCTTTCCCCCCCTTCCTACATCCTGGTTTTTGTCTGTGCTCCCTGGTTATTAGGATAGTGAGTATGGGCTTTTCTGTAACACCTGGGCCACTGAAAAGGTTTTTGGTATCAATGTTCGGCTAGCTGACATAGCAGCAGCACGTATCCAATGTGCTGCTGTTTTTGTGTTTAAGTCTTACTTTATGCCCTATTTGCCGTTTGTGTGCTCCAACTGAATGCACTAGTTTCTAGAATTGATTATCTGTACAGGGATTGATCTATACAGACAATGTGCACTGGTTTAATATTTTTCATCTGGCTTATTTAACTGTTGAATGGATGTTATGTCTAATCCTGTTTATATACTTCACTAAAATATAGCCAAGCCTTTCTCAGAAGTCCTATCAATAATATCTTGTGGTTTAGGCTCTGTCGCTCAGGGTTACACCCTGTGTGCTTTATTACACGCTAAACCTGAGCCTGACTCACCCTTTTTTTTTTTGCCTGTACTATAGATGCTATGGGAGTGCTTCATATATCTGTGACCTTACCAATGTGTTTCTAAGGGTATTTTCAGCCTTTTTGATGCGGATATATTGTATATTATTATTATTTTCTAGCACCGTAATAAATATCACTGTGTCCAGTTTACAGTAGGTCATAGCACTGCTGGTTGTACTTATTTAAGGGGTGGTGTATAATATTGATCTATTCAGTACCAATTTCATATGTGCTTTGGCATAGGGGATATGTGTTTGTTTTAAATGTTTTTAATTGTCCTTTGTGTGTTTACTCCCAGCGTGGAGTTCCATATGTATTCCTAATTGTAATAAAGATTTTTCTATTTTTATAATCTCTTGGTGATCCCTCTGTGGGTATACTCTTTTTCTTCTCCCTTTGGGATAATGTGAGTACTGCCGCTGCTGGAGGGAGTACCGGGGTGGATAGTGTGAGGCAGCAAGGTGTCAGTCCCTTCGCGGGTAGGGAAGGCCCCGGACTCTGGGGATTGGTAGCTTGGGGAGAGCAGGGTGCATGGACCAGGGTACTCACTCCCCATAGTCGTGGTGTTAGATGAGGTTTAGAAAGTAGACACACACACACACACTGTAGGTAAACCAAGTACCGCTGCCGCTGCGGGGAGCCCATCCAGGTATCCGCTCCCACCGGTGTCACTTAGTGATCCGAAGCCTGCCTCCTGCACAATTTGTTGTCTGTTGGTGGCCCCGTGGCTTGAAGCTGTTAGGGGCCCCACTCACTATGTGTAGTGTACCTGTGCTCTTGAGGGCTGGCACTTGGGACCTCAGTGGGCTGCTTTTGACTGGAAAACCCTGTCCCCCTCATTGTGCTGATGCCCTTAATCTCTGAGCTCTCAGGGAAGTTCGTGAAGATCCTTTCCCTCTAAGGTTAATTGTCAGGATGTTGAATTGGCTCCTGACCTAGAGTCCTGTACCCCGTTGTGCTCGGTTCCAGTCCGTTCTGTTGGGCTTTTGTGGTGCTGACAGTCCTCCAAGACTTTGTCCGTCACACCCTTGTCCAACTTCCCTGCAACCGGTCCCCGACTCCTTTGATCCTGGACCACCGTCTGTGACCCAACCTGTCGTCTCCCTCTAGCTCCCTGGGAGCTAACACTCCAGCTCCTCTCACTTTGAGAGCTGTTACTTCCCTGTCTTGGTCCCTACCACCAGTCTGCCTGACCCCTAGGTGGGTGGCCCTTTTCCAGCTAGACCAACCAACTGTTGTGTCTGACAGGTCATGGTGTGGGATTTTGATTGGGATTTATGGTGCTGATGGGAGTGACACCGATTTTTTAGAAATCTGGAAAACATGGGGGATAGGCATTGCACCCTGGGGAAAGGATGCAGTTCCCTGTAACATCCTGATATAGTCAGGGGCGCTACACAGGCACATTTATAAAGAAAAAACAAAAAAGCTAGCAGTAAATGTGCACTACAGCACTAAAAAATTCCAACTGTACTTATAAATATGAGATTTTTGGCAAAAAATTGCAATTTCTTGAGCCACCCCGCCACTTCACGGCAAATCTCTGTTGGGGCAGTCCTAACACTAAAATATTTTTATAAAATGTGCCAAACAGCCTCACATATGAAATAGTAAAACTGCTCTTAGCAGCACTCACCTGGTCTATTTCAATCCCGTACCCATGACTGAATCATGGCTGTGGGCGGGACAGGTCCAAGCAAATGTTGCACAAAGTAAATAGCCTGTGGACAGGGCCTGATGACTGAATGTGAACAGTCACCAATTGCCAAAATCTAGACAGGTGGAATACATCCCAAATTTGGGTGCATAGCAAGGTGGGGGTCAGCCACCGACCAATTCAATGAAGAAAAAACAAAAAAGCTAGCACTAAATGTACACTACAGCACTAAAAAATTCCAACTGTACTTATTATAAATATGAGATTTTTGGCAAAAAATTGCAATTTCTTGAGCCACCCCGCCACTTCACGGCAAATCTCTGTTGGGGCAGTCCTAACACTCAAATAGGTGGGTGGCCCTATTCCAGCTAGACCGACCAACTGGTGTGTCTGACAGGTCATGGTGTGGGATTTTGATTGGGATTGGTGGTGCTGATGTGAGTGACACCGATTTCTTAGGAATCTGGAAAATATGGGGGATAGGCACTGCACCCTGGGGAAAGGATGCAGTTCCCTGTAGCACCCTGATATAGTCAGGGGCGCTACACAGACACATTTATAGTTTGCTCAACAACATTTAGACAAGCCTGTGAAATACTGGGATAATATAGTCTAGTCAGGTGAGAACAAAATTGAATTCTTTGGATGCCATAATCACACTATGTTTGGAGGCAAAAAGGCAAATCACCCCAAAAATGCCAACAACAGTGAAGTTTGGAAGGGGGAACATCACGGTGTGGGCTGTTTTTCAGCATACAGCACTGGCAAACTTGATATGATTAAGGAAGGATGAAAAGACAAATGTACCGATACATTCTAGATAAAAATCTGCTGCAATCTAGCAAGATGAGGAAGGGGAAAACAAGGGTGGGTATTTCAGGAAGACGATTATCCCACACACATAGCCAATTAAATTGGTTTCAGAGGCAGAAAATAAAGCCAATCACCTGACCTAACCTGAATCCAATAGAAAATGTATGGAAGGAACCAAAGCTCAGAGTTCATAGAAGGAGCCCACAGGACCTTAAGCACTTGAAAAGTGTTTGGATGGAAGGCTGGGCTAAAATCCCACCTGAGCTATGCATGCCACCAGTTTCTCCATACAGGAGGTGTCTTAAACCTGTCATCACCAACAAAGGCTCTTGTACAAAGTATGAATTAAATTTCAGTAAGCGTGTTCAATACTTTTTCTCTGTGTCATTTCTCATTATTACACATCACTAAATTTACGGACATCTATAGTTTGATTTCTTTGCCTGTGTGGATTGGATGGGTTGTTACCAACATCTGGTGAGAAATTCATGTCAATTGCAAATTTAAAAAAATATTTACTTAGAAAATTGGTGCCATGTTCAATACTTCTGTTACCTGCTGTATCTATTAAAATTCAGGTAGTTCCCAGGTTAGGAATTAAATATATTATGTAACTGTTATGGCCCAGATATGTATGCACATTAACTGGACGGAGGAAAAAAAATGTTTTGCCCCACTGCCGACCACTCTGCACACCCTACAGCCCACTGCCCGCCATATGGTTTTCTTCTTTCAATTGTTGGCCATACTGCATCTTATAGCCTCTTCCCTACAGGATATCCAGGCCTTGCAGGTCACTATCGAATGTCTTAAGAGATACGGCACCTCATGGGGGAAAGAAGAGGGCCGTAGAACAGTTATCGTCTTGTCCTCTTCTTTCCGTCATCGGATGCACCACTTTTTTGGCCTCCTCTATATTGGCCAGAACATCTCTCCTTGTCCATGCCAAAGGTTACTGCACGTCAAATAAGGTTAGGATGACAATGCGAACTTATCGCTGTGGCCTGTAGCTGACCGGCAGCCTGGCCTATAGTGAAAAAGCTAGAGATATGGTTTGCGATAGCGGAAAGAATAGGATAGGACAGGAGAAGTCAGTGGCGGTGAGGTGTGTTTCTTAGGTTTGTTTTTTGCACATCTGACATACTTATTCACTTATATAGCACTTTCCACAGCACTTTACATACTTCAGAAACAGTGTACTCATTGGGGCTCACAATCTAAATTCCCAATTAGTATGTCTTTGGAGTAAACTGAAATACCCGCAGGAAACCCATGCAAACTCGGGGAGGACATTCAAATTCCTTGCAGATGTTGTCCTTGGTAGAATTTGAATCCAGGAACCCAGCGCTGTTGTAGAGTCGTACTGGGATGTTCATAAGTTGGGGACTCCCTGGATAACAATGGTGGTGTTAGTTACGAGAACATAGTTGTAGGCAGGATTATGGATTCACATATGTATTATATTCTGTGATGTGCATATACTGTGTGTACTTTGTGCACTTGTTTGTGTATATTTGTATGCATGCATATTCGCACGTATACAGGAGTTTTGATTCTTCCAGACTGCCAGGACCCAACCACCACCATTTTTTCCCCCCTAGAAAGACACGACACCGTTCTCTTATAAATTAAAATACTTTTATTTGAATTTTCCATTTTGGAGAGAGGCATGGAGAAAAAACCACTCTCATCTTTTGGCTTAAAATTTGGTCGCAGCTTTTAACCAGGCATTAACTTGCCAACATCACGGGGTTCAGGTAAATGTACCGCCTTCCGGCCGTCCGGCGCGGGTATTTCACCACCACTTTTTCTACCCCTTCCGCTGCTGCGACTTAAACACAGAAAAACTCAATCAACTTGGAAAACAAAAGGGAGGGAGGGTGGGAAACAGGTCCGGGTCCTGCAGCAGAGAGGCCGGAAGCAGGGCAGCACAGTGATATGTATCCAGGAGGCGGGGCTTAGGCCAGTCACACCACAGGAGGCGGGGGCGGCAGGTCAGTGTCTTTCTAGGGGGAGACCTCTTTTTTAACATGCAGAGGGGCCAGCAGTCAGGGGGCAGCATCTCAAGTTTCTGGCTGCAGTGCCCCTCAAAAACACCATATTGATCACATTTTACTTTCTTCTTATATGCATATGAACATGCTTGTGCACACTCACATTATATTTGCTCAAGCAAACACATTTTTTATGTAGTAATGTTTTTCATTTATTACTTTTCTCCTCTACACACATTTTCATCAACACATATATTATTGTACACACATTCTCATATTTAGTTTTGTTACTACTTTACATGAATGTCTTACCATTTTCTCCCCCATCACTCCATGTCTTCATTTAGTATGATATTCCATGCTTTATTACAATATATTTTATTTAAGTTTTGGTCATTTTCCCTATTAGTGTAATTGACCTTATATTATATGGCTTCTGATGTAGCGTATGTGGTTGACACATGCGCCACCCATACCCAGACTGTGGCTCCATTATGATGGTTACTATTGGCACGACGGCAGTTACTTAATATGAATACTGGTGGAGTGCACATGGTCCATATATACCCTTAATATGTAGATTGTGGTGCCTTTGTGATGTGGGGAACAGCACCTGTATTGGCATACTTCCTCACCGAAAATAGACGGTATTACCCTGTTTCCCCAAAAAGAGCTGCCAAGAAAAACAAGCCCTAGTAGGATTTTGGGGGGCTTTTTGGTGTATGCAAAACTTTTAGTGGATTTCTACTTATTTTATTAAATATCATCTCCACCAAACAGGACAAGCTTGCATCTGTTATAGTTTTGGAGAAAAATGTGTTCATTTCATGTGTGCGCGAAATGCCTTAAAAATGGCTTTAAAATGGATTTGGAGCATGGAGACGATTATCTCGGGATTGCAAGATAACCAAACAAAACTTTTAGTGGATTTCTACTTATTTTATTAAATATCATCTCCACCAAACAGGACAAGCTTGCATCTGTTATAGTTTTGGAGAAAAATGTGTTCATTTCATGTATGCGCGAAATGCCTTAAAAATGGCTTTAAAATGGATTTGGAGCATGGAGACGATTATCTCGGGATTGCAAGATAACCAAACAAAACTTTTAGTGGATTTCTACTTATTTTATTAAATATCATCTCCACCAAACAGGACAAGCTTGCATCTGTTATAGTTTTGGAGAAAAATGTGTTCATTTCATGTATGCGCGAAATGCCTTAAAAATGGCTTTAAAATGGATTTGGAGCATGGAGACGATTATCTCGGGATTGCAAGATAACCAAACAAAACTTTTAGTGGATTTCTACTTATTTTATTAAATATCATCTCCACCAAACAGGACAAGCTTGCATCTGTTATAGTTTTGGAGAAAAATGTGTTCATTTCATGTATGCGCGAAATGCCTTAAAAATGGCTTTAAAATGGATTTGGAGCATGGAGACGATTATCTCGGGATTGCAAGATAACCAAACAAAACTTTTAGTGGATTTCTACTTATTTTATTAAATATCATCTCCACCAAACAGGACAAGCTTGCATCTGTTATAGTTTTGGAGAAAAATGTGTTCATTTCATGTATGCGCGAAATGCCTTAAAAATGGCTTTAAAATGGATTTGGAGCATGGAGACGATTATCTCGGGATTGCAAGATAACCAAACAAAACTTTTAGTGGATTTCTACTTATTTTATTAAATATCATCTCCACCAAACAGGACAAGCTTGCATCTGTTATAGTTTTGGAGAAAAATGTGTTCATTTCATGTATGCGCGAAATGCCTTAAAAATGGCTTTAAAATGGATTTGGAGCATGGAGACGATTATCTCGGGATTGCAATATAACCAAACAAAACTTTTAGTGGATTTCTACTTATTTTATTAAATATCATCTCCACCAAACAGGACAAGCTTGCATCTGTTATAGTTTTGGAGAAAAATGTGTTCATTTCATGTATGCGCGAAATGCCTTAAAAATGGCTTTAAAATGGATTTGGAGCATGGAGACGATTATCTCGGGATTGCAAGATAACCAAACAAAACTTTTAGTGGATTTCTACTTATTTTATTAAATATCATCTCCACCAAACAGGACAAGCTTGCATCTGTTATAGTTTTGGAGAAAAATGTGTTCATTTCATGTATGCGCGAAATGCCTTAAAAATGGCTTTAAAATGGATTTGGAGCATGGAGACGATTATCTCGGGATTGCAAGATAACCAAACAAAACTTTTAGTGGATTTCTACTTATTTTATTAAATATCATCTCCACCAAACAGGACAAGCTTGCATCTGTTATAGTTTTGGAGAAAAATGTGTTCATTTCATGTATGCGCGAAATGCCTTAAAAATGGCTTTAAAATGGATTTGGAGCATGGAGACGATTATCTCGGGATTGCAAGATAACCAAACAAAACTTTTAGTGGATTTCTACTTATTTTATTAAATATCATCTCCACCAAACAGGACAAGCTTGCATCTGTTATAGTTTTGGAGAAAAATGTGTTCATTTCATGTATGCGCGAAATGCCTTAAAAATGGCTTTAAAATGGATTTGGAGCATGGAGACGATTATCTCGGGATTGCAAGATAACCAAACAAAACTTTTAGTGGATTTCTACTTATTTTATTAAATATCATCTCCACCAAACAGGACAAGCTTGCATCTGTTATAGTTTTGGAGAAAAATGTGTTCATTTCATGTATGCGCGAAATGCCTTAAAAATGGCTTTAAAATGGATTTGGAGCATGGAGACGATTATCTCGGGATTGCAATATAACCAAACAAAACTTTTAGTGGATTTCTACTTATTTTATTAAATATCATCTCCACCAAACAGGACAAGCTTGCATCTGTTATAGTTTTGGAGAAATATGTGTTCATTTCATGTATGCGCGAAATGCCTTAAAAATGGCTTTAAAATGGATTTGGAGCATGGAGACGATTATCTCGGGATTGCAAGATAACCAAACAAAACTTTTAGTGGATTTCTACTTATTTTATTAAATATCATCTCCACCAAACAGGACAAGCTTGCATCTGTTATAGTTTTGGAGAAAAATGTGTTCATTTCATGTATGCGCGAAATGCCTTAAAAATGGCTTTAAAATGGATTTGGAGCATGGAGACGATTATCTCGGGATTGCAAGATAACCAAACAAAACTTTTAGTGGATTTCTACTTATTTTATTAAATATCATCTCCACCAAACAGGACAAGCTTGCATCTGTTATAGTTTTGGAGAAAAATGTGTTCATTTCATGTATGCGCGAAATGCCTTAAAAATGGCTTTAAAATGGATTTGGAGCATGGAGACGATTATCTCGGGATTGCAAGATAACCAAACAAAACTTTTAGTGGATTTCTACTTATTTTATTAAATATCATCTCCACCAAACAGGACAAGCTTGCATCTGTTATAGTTTTGGAGAAAAATGTGTTCATTTCATGTATGCGCGAAATGCCTTAAAAATGGCTTTAAAATGGATTTGGAGCATGGAGACGATTATCTCGGGATTGCAAGATAACCAAACAAAACTTTTAGTGGATTTCTACTTATTTTATTAAATATCATCTCCACCAAACAGGACAAGCTTGCATCTGTTATAGTTTTGGAGAAAAATGTGTTCATTTCATGTATGCGCGAAATGCCTTAAAAATGGCTTTAAAATGGATTTGGAGCATGGAGACGATTATCTCGGGATTGCAATATAACCAAACAAAACTTTTAGTGGATTTCTACTTATTTTATTAAATATCATCTCCACCAAACAGGACAAGCTTGCATCTGTTATAGTTTTGGAGAAAAATGTGTTCATTTCATGTATGCGCGAAATGCCTTAAAAATGGCTTTAAAATGGATTTGGAGCATGGAGACGATTATCTCGGGATTGCAAGATAACCAAACAAAACTTTTAGTGGATTTCTACTTATTTTATTAAATATCATCTCCACCAAACAGGACAAGCTTGCATCTGTTATAGTTTTGGAGAAAAATGTGTTCATTTCATGTATGCGCGATATGCCTTAAAAATGGCTTTAAAATGGATTTGGAGCATGGAGACGATTATCTCGGGATTGCAAGATAACCAAACAAAACTTTTAGTGGATTTCTACTTATTTTATTAAATATTATCTCCACCAAACAGGGCAAGCTTGCATCTGTTATAGTTTTGGAGAAAAATGTGTTCATTTCATGTATGCGCGAAATGCCTTAAAAATGGCTTTAAAATGGATTTGGAGCATGGAGACGATTATCTCGGGATTGCAAGATAACCAAACAAAACTTTTAGTGGATTTCTACTTATTTTATTAAATATCATCTCCACCAAACAGGACAAGCTTGCATCTGTTATAGTTTTGGAGAAAAATGCGTTCATTTCATGTATGCGCGAAATGCCTTAAAAATGGCTTTAAAATGGATTTGGAGCATGGAGACGATTATCTCGGGATTGCAATATAACCAAACAAAACGTTTAGTGGATTTCTACTTATTTTATTAAATATCATCTCCACCAAACAGGACAAGCTTGCATCTGTTATAGTTTTGGAGAAAAATGTGTTCATTTCATGTATGCGCGAAATGCCTTAAAAATGGCTTTAAAATGGATTTGGAGCATGGAGACGATTATCTCGGGATTGCAAGATAACCAAACAAAACTTTTAGTGGATTTCTACTTATTTTATTAAATATCATCTCCACCAAACAGGACAAGCTTGCATCTGTTATAGTTTTGGAGAAAAATGTGTTCATTTCATGTATGCGCGAAATGCCTTAAAAATGGCTTTAAAATGGATTTGGAGCATGGAGACGATTATCTTGGGATTGCAAGATAACCAAACAAAACTTTTAGTGGATTTCTACTTATTTTATTAAATATCATCTCCACCAAACAGGACAAGCTTGCATCTGTTATAGTTTTGGAGAAAAATGTGTTCATTTCATGTATGCGCGAAATGCCTTAAAAATGGCTTTAAAATGGATTTGGAGCATGGAGACGATTATCTCGGGATTGCAAGATAACCAAACAAAACTTTTAGTGGATTTCTACTTATTTTATTAAATATCATCTCCACCAAACAGGACAAGCTTGCATCTGTTATAGTTTTGGAGAAAATGTGTTCATTTCATGTATGCGCGAAATGCCTTAAAAATGGCTTTAAAATGGATTTGGAGCATGGAGACGATTATCTCGGGATTGCAAGATAACCAAACAAAACTTTTAGTGGATTTCTACTTATTTTATTAAATATCATCTCCACCAAACAGGACAAGCTTGCATCTGTTATAGTTTTGGAGAAAAATGTGTTCATTTCATGTATGCGCGAAATGCCTTAAAAATGGCTTTAAAATGGATTTGGAGCATGGAGACGATTATCTCGAAATTGCAAGATAACCAAACAAAACGTTTAGTGGATTTCTACTTATTTTATTAAATATCATCTCCACCAAACAGGACAAGCTTGCATCTGTTATAGTTTTGGAGAAAAATGTGTTCATTTCATGTATGCGCGAAATGCCTTAAAAATGGCTTTAAAATGGATTTGGAGCATGGAGACGATTATCTCGGGATTGCAATATAACCAAACAAAACTTTTAGTGGATTTCTACTTATTTTATTAAATATCATCTCCACCAAACAGGACAAGCTTGCATCTGTTATAGTTTTGGAGAAAAATGTGTTCATTTCATGTATGCGCGAAATGCCTTAAAAATGGCTTTAAAATGGATTTGGAGCATGGAGACGATTATCTCGGGATTGCAAGATAACCAAACAAAACTTTTAGTGGATTTCTACTTATTTTATTAAATATCATCTCCACCAAACAGGACAAGCTTGCATCTGTTATAGTTTTGGAGAAAAATGTGTTCATTTTATGTATGCGCGAAATGCCTTAAAAATGGCTTTAAAATGGATTTGGAGCATGGAGACGATTATCTCGGGATTGCAAGATAACCAAACAAAACTTTTAGTGGATTTCTACTTATTTTATTAAATATCATCTCCACCAAACAGGACAAGCTTGCATCTGTTATAGTTTTGGAGAAAAATGTGTTCATTTCATGTATGCGCGAAATGCCTTAAAAATGGCTTTAAAATGGATTTGGAGCATGGAGACGATTATCTCGGGATTGCAAGATAACCAAACAAAACTTTTAGTGGATTTCTACTTATTTTATTAAATATCATCTCCACCAAACAGGACAAGCTTGCATCTGTTATAGTTTTGGAGAAAAATGTGTTCATTTCATGTATGCGCGAAATGCCTTAAAAATGGCTTTAAAATGGATTTGGAGCATGGAGACGATTATCTCGGGATTGCAATATAACCAAACAAAACTTTTAGTGGATTTCTACTTATTTTATTAAATATCATCTCCACCAAACAGGACAAGCTTGCATCTGTTATAGTTTTGGAGAAAAATGTGTTCATTTCATGTATGCGCGAAATGCCTTAAAAATGGCTTTAAAATGGATTTGGAGCATGGAGACGATTATCTCGGGATTGCAAGATAACCAAACAAAACTTTTAGTGGATTTCTACTTATTTTATTAAATATCTCCACTAAACAGGACAAGCTTGCATCTGTTATAGTTTTGGAGAAAAATGTGTTCATTTCATGTATGCGCGAAATGCCTTAAAAATGGCTTTAAAATGGATTTGGAGCATGGAGACGATTATCTCGGGATTGCAAGATAACCAAACAAAACTTTTAGTGGATTTCTACTTATTTTATTAAATATCATCTCCACCAAACAGGACAAGCTTGCATCTGTTATAGTTTTGGAGAAAAATGTGTTCATTTCATGTATGCGCGAAATGCCTTAAAAATGGCTTTAAAATGGATTTGGAGCATGGAGACGATTATCTCGGGATTGCAAGATAACCAAACAAAACTTTTAGTGGATTTCTACTTATTTTATTAAATATCATCTCCACCAAACAGGACAAGCTTGCATCTGTTATAGTTTTGGAGAAAAATGTGTTCATTTCATGTATGCGCGAAATGCCTTAAAAATGGCTTTAAAATGGATTTGGAGCATGGAGACGATTATCTCGGGATTGCAAGATAACCAAACAAAACTTTTAGTGGATTTCTACTTATTTTATTAAATATCATCTCCACCAAACAGGACAAGCTTGCATCTGTTATAGTTTTGGAGAAAAATGTGTTCATTTCATGTATGCGCGAAATGCCTTAAAAATGGCTTTAAAATGGATTTGGAGCATGGAGACGATTATCTCGGGATTGCAATATAACCAAACAAAACTTTTAGTGGATTTCTACTTATTTTATTAAATATCATCTCCACCAAACAGGACAAGCTTGCATCTGTTATAGTTTTGGAGAAAAATGTGTTCATTTCATGTATGCGCGAAATGCCTTAAAAATGGCTTTAAAATGGATTTGGAGCATGGAGACGATTATCTCGGGATTGCAAGATAACCAAACAAAACTTTTAGTGGATTTCTACTTATTTTATTAAATATCATCTCCACCAAACAGGACAAGCTTGCATCTGTTATAGTTTTGGAGAAAAATGTGTTCATTTCATGTATGCGCGAAATGCCTTAAAAATGGCTTTAAAATGGATTTGGAGCATGGAGACGATTATCTCCAGATTGCAATATAACCAAACAAAACTTTTAGTGGATTTCTACTTATTTTATTAAATATCATCTCCACCAAACAGGACAAGCTTGCATCTGTTATAGTTTTGGAGAAAAATGTGTTCATTTCATGTATGCGCGAAATGCCTTAAAAATGGCTTTAAAATGGATTTGGAGCATGGAGACGATTATCTCGGGATTGCAAGATAACCAAACAAAACTTTTAGTGGATTTCTACTTATTTTATTAAATATCATCTCCACCAAACAGGACAAGCTTGCATCTGTTATAGTTTTGGAGAAAAATGTGTTCATTTCATGTATGCGCGAAATGCCTTAAAAATGGCTTTAAAATGGATTTGGAGCATGGAGACGATTATCTCGGGATTGCAAGATAACCAAACAAAACTTTTAGTGGATTTCTACTTATTTTATTAAATATCATCTCCACCAAACAGGACAAGCTTGCATCTGTTATAGTTTTGGAGAAAAATGTGTTCATTTCATGTATGCGCGAAATGCCTTAAAAATGGCTTTAAAATGGATTTGGAGCATGGAGACGATTATCTCGGGATTGCAAGATAACCAAACAAAACTTTTAGTGGATTTCTACTTATTTTATTAAATATCATCTCCACCAAACAGGACAAGCTTGCATCTGTTATAGTTTTGGAGAAAAATGTGTTCATTTCATGTATGCGCGAAATGCCTTAAAAATGGCTTTAAAATGGATTTGGAGCATGGAGACGATTATCTCCAGATTGCAATATAACCAAACAAAACTTTTAGTGGATTTCTACTTATTTTATTAAATATCATCTCCACCAAACAGGACAAGCTTGCATCTGTTATAGTTTTGGAGAAAAATGTGTTCATTTCATGTATGCGCGAAATGCCTTAAAAATGGCTTTAAAATGGATTTGGAGCATGGAGACGATTATCTCGGGATTGCAAGATAACCAAACAAAACTTTTAGTGGATTTCTACTTATTTTATTAAATATCATCTCCACCAAACAGGACAAGCTTGCATCTGTTATAGTTTTGGAGAAAAATGTGTTCATTTCATGTATGCGCGAAATGCCTTAAAAATGGCTTTAAAATGGATTTGGAGCATGGAGACGATTATCTCGGGATTGCAAGATAACCAAACAAAACTTTTAGTGGATTTCTACTTATTTTATTAAATATCATCTCCACCAAACAGGACAAGCTTGCATCTGTTATAGTTTTGGAGAAAAATGTGTTCATTTCATGTATGCGCGAAATGCCTTAAAAATGGCTTTAAAATGGATTTGGAGCATGGAGACGATTATCTCGGGATTGCAAGATAACCAAACAAAACTTTTAGTGGATTTCTACTTATTTTATTAAATATCATCTCCACCAAACAGGACAAGCTTGCATCTGTTATAGTTTTGGAGAAAAATGTGTTCATTTCATGTATGCGCGAAATGCCTTAAAAATGGCTTTAAAATGGATTTGGAGCATGGAGACGATTATCTCCAGATTGCAATATAACCAAACAAAACTTTTAGTGGATTTCTACTTATTTTATTAAATATCATCTCCACCAAACAGGACAAGCTTGCATCTGTTATAGTTTTGGAGAAAAATGTGTTCATTTCATGTATGCGCGAAATGCCTTAAAAATGGCTTTAAAATGGATTTGGAGCATGGAGACGATTATCTCGGGATTGCAAGATAACCAAACAAAACTTTTAGTGGATTTCTACTTATTTTATTAAATATCATCTCCACCAAACAGGACAAGCTTGCATCTGTTATAGTTTTGGAGAAAAATGTGTTCATTTCATGTATGCGCGAAATGCCTTAAAAATGGCTTTAAAATGGATTTGGAGCATGGAGACGATTATCTCGGGATTGCAAGATAACCAAACAAAACTTTTAGTGGATTTCTACTTATTTTATTAAATATCATCTCCACCAAACAGGACAAGCTTGCATCTGTTATAGTTTTGGAGAAAAATGTGTTCATTTCATGTATGCGCGAAATGCCTTAAAAATGGCTTTAAAATGGATTTGGAGCATGGAGACGATTATCTCGGGATTGCAAGATAACCAAACAAAACTTTTAGTGGATTTCTACTTATTTTATTAAATATCATCTCCACCAAACAGGACAAGCTTGCATCTGTTATAGTTTTGGAGAAAAATGTGTTCATTTCATGTATGCGCGAAATGCCTTAAAAATGGCTTTAAAATGGATTTGGAGCATGGAGACGATTATCTCGGGATTGCAATATAACCAAACAAAACTTTTAGTGGATTTCTACTTATTTTATTAAATATCATCTCCACCAAACAGGACAAGCTTGCATCTGTTATAGTTTTGGAGAAAAATGTGTTCATTTCATGTATGCGCGAAATGCCTTAAAAATGGCTTTAAAATGGATTTGGAGCATGGAGACGATTATCTCGGGATTGCAAGATAACCAAACAAAACTTTTAGTGGATTTCTACTTATTTTATTAAATATCATCTCCACCAAACAGGACAAGCTTGCATCTGTTATAGTTTTGGAGAAAAATGTGTTCATTTCATGTATGCGCGAAATGCCTTAAAAATGGCTTTAAAATGGATTTGGAGCATGGAGACGATTATCTCGGGATTGCAAGATAACCAAACAAAACTTTTAGTGGATTTCTACTTATTTTATTAAATATCATCTCCACCAAACAGGACAAGCTTGCATCTGTTATAGTTTTGGAGAAAAATGTGTTCATTTCATGTATGCGCGAAATGCCTTAAAAATGGCTTTAAAATGGATTTGGAGCATGGAGACGATTATCTCGGGATTGCAATATAACCAAACAAAACTTTTAGTGGATTTCTACTTATTTTATTAAATATCATCTCCACCAAACAGGACAAGCTTGCATCTGTTATAGTTTTGGAGAAAAATGTGTTCATTTCATGTATGCGCGAAATGCCTTAAAAATGGCTTTAAAATGGATTTGGAGCATGGAGACGATTATCTCGGGATTGCAAGATAACCAAACAAAACTTTTAGTGGATTTCTACTTATTTTATTAAATATCATCTCCACCAAACAGGACAAGCTTGCATCTGTTATAGTTTTGGAGAAAAATGTGTTCATTTCATGTATGCGCGATATGCCTTAAAAATGGCTTTAAAATGGATTTGGAGCATGGAGACGATTATCTCGGGATTGCAAGATAACCAAACAAAACGTTTAGTGGATTTCTACTTATTTTATTAAATATTATCTCCACCAAACAGGACAAGCTTGCATCTGTTATAGTTTTGGAGAAAAATGTGTTCATTTCATGTATGCGCGAAATGCCTTAAAAATGGCTTTAAAATGGATTTGGAGCATGGAGACGATTATCTCGGGATTGCAAGATAACCAAACAAAACTTTTAGTGGATTTCTACTTATTTTATTAAATATCATCTCCACCAAACAGGACAAGCTTGCATCTGTTATAGTTTTGGAGAAAAATGTGTTCATTTCATGTATGCGCGAAATGCCTTAAAAATGGCTTTAAAATGGATTTGGAGCATGGAGACGATTATCTCGGGATTGCAAGATAACCAAACAAAACTTTTAGTGGATTTCTACTTATTTTATTAAATATCATCTCCACCAAACAGGACAAGCTTGCATCTGTTATAGTTTTGGAGAAAAATGTGTTCATTTTATGTATGCGCGAAATGCCTTAAAAATGGCTTTAAAATGGATTTGGAGCATGGAGACGATTATCTCGGGATTGCAAGATAACCAAACAAAACTTTTAGTGGATTTCTACTTATTTTATTAAATATCATCTCCACCAAACAGGACAAGCTTGCATCTGTTATAGTTTTGGAGAAAAATGTGTTCATTTCATGTATGCGCGAAATGCCTTAAAAATGGCTTTAAAATGGATTTGGAGCATGGAGACGATTATCTCGGGATTGCAAGATAACCAAACAAAACTTTTAGTGGATTTCTACTTATTTTATTAAATATCATCTCCACCAAACAGGACAAGCTTGCATCTGTTATAGTTTTGGAGAAAAATGTGTTCATTTCATGTATGCGCGAAATGCCTTAAAAATGGCTTTAAAATGGATTTGGAGCATGGAGACGATTATCTCGGGATTGCAATATAACCAAACAAAACTTTTAGTGGATTTCTACTTATTTTATTAAATATCATCTCCACCAAACAGGACAAGCTTGCATCTGTTATAGTTTTGGAGAAAAATGTGTTCATTTCATGTATGCGCGAAATGCCTTAAAAATGGCTTTAAAATGGATTTGGAGCATGGAGACGATTATCTCGGGATTGCAAGATAACCAAACAAAACTTTTAGTGGATTTCTACTTATTTTATTAAATATCTCCACTAAACAGGACAAGCTTGCATCTGTTATAGTTTTGGAGAAAAATGTGTTCATTTCATGTATGCGCGAAATGCCTTAAAAATGGCTTTAAAATGGATTTGGAGCATGGAGACGATTATCTCGGGATTGCAAGATAACCAAACAAAACTTTTAGTGGATTTCTACTTATTTTATTAAATATCATCTCCACCAAACAGGACAAGCTTGCATCTGTTATAGTTTTGGAGAAAAATGTGTTCATTTCATGTATGCGCGAAATGCCTTAAAAATGGCTTTAAAATGGATTTGGAGCATGGAGACGATTATCTCGGGATTGCAAGATACCCAAAACAAAACTTTTAGTGGATTTCTACTTATTTTATTAAATATCATCTCCACCAAACAGGACAAGCTTGCATCTGTTATAGTTTTGGAGAAAAATGTGTTCATTTCATGTATGCGCGAAATGCCTTAAAAATGGCTTTAAAATGGATTTGGAGCATGGAGACGATTATCTCGGGATTGCAATATAACCAAACAAAACTTTTAGTGGATTTCTACTTATTTTATTAAATATCATCTCCACCAAACAGGACAAGCTTGCATCTGTTATAGTTTTGGAGAAAAATGTGTTCATTTCATGTATGCGCGAAATGCCTTAAAAATGGCTTTAAAATGGATTTGGAGCATGGAGACGATTATCTCGGGATTGCAATATAACCAAACAAAACTTTTAGTGGATTTCTACTTATTTTATTAAATATCATCTCCACCAAACAGGACAAGCTTGCATCTGTTATAGTTTTGGAGAAAAATGTGTTCATTTCATGTATGCGCGAAATGCCTTAAAAATGGCTTTAAAATGGATTGGAGCATGGAGAACGATTATCTCGGGATTGCAAGATAACCAAACAAAACTTTTAGTGGATTTCTACTTATTTTATTAAATATCATCTCCACCAAACAGGACAAGCTTGCAATCTGTTATAGTTTGGAGAAAAATGTGTTCATTTCATG